>NC_082707.1:92857350-93118461 GCF_030144855.1 Hypanus sabinus
ATGTTTGCACAGTACTGTAGGAGGCTGATGGATGACCTCACGGAGGATAATAGACTTATAAAGAGCATAGATAGGATAGATAGTTAACGGCTTTTACGTAGGCACAGGAATCAAAACCTACAGCATGCAGGGTTAATGAGGGTAGAATTTTAAAGGAGATTTAAGGATTAGCTTCTTCATACTGTTTGTGGTGGTTATATGGAAAGAGCTGCCAGAGGAGGAGGTGGAAGCAGACTTTATGGGGGCAATGGCATAATTTTGCTCTTGTTGCTTCTGTTTTATGGGGTTATTTCTGTGTTGAATAACCTTATGCCTCTGTCAGTCTGTAGTCTGTTCCATTAGCCTCCGTGCCCAGGGACAGATACTCAATGGGTTTCTCCTGAAGCTCATCAGACAATGATCCATAATGAGGTCAAAAAGGTCGGTCTGCAGACCATTGAAACAGTAACAGTGCAAAGAGGGCCAACGTTCTTCTCCAACTTTTCCTATCTGTTCTGACCCTGGTTCAGCTTCTGCTTTTCAGTTGAGACGCTGAAGAACTGTAAGATGTGGTTGATCGCTGTTAGGTTCAGACAGGTTGCTGCCATAAAGGTTCCAGTCAGAGAGCACCCATTTGCATTGCTCGGGTACAATTCGAATTCTCTCAAGCAGAAGCAAGTTCAATCCATGAATATAATCACAAAGATACAGACTTCCTTTCCAAGCAGCAAATTTTAAACACAGCTTGCATTCTGGAACAGTTTAAATGAACATGACACAGTGTATAATCCAAATGTGAGACCTCCAATTGCAGATAATTGAATAAGCCTTTCGTCCAAATTAGTTTGGGCCCTGCTCTGCATTTATAAAGAAGCCTTGGTTTCAAAGCAGAATTACATTACAGCAATCACTAAATGGACTGCATTGATTTGACAGAACTATGGATTATTTGCTAGGAGATGGGATTGACATAGATACCATGGCCTCCTTGCTTGTCATATGTCTGTTACAATATTCCTAAAGTACTCCCACAAAACCAGTCAGTAAACAAAAGCTGACAATAGGGCAAGTAAAATTTTATTGGATATGCAACCAAAAACTTCAGCTGAAGCTCTAGTTTGTAGAGTATGACTTTGGAGAAGAGAGAAATTGAGGTAGAGAAGGGATTTGACCCCTTTGCATATAAGCAACTGAAAAAAATGTATGGAGAAACAACGGAAGTCTGGAACAGAAAAGAAGGAAAGGCTGATTGGACAGGAAATGTTGCCATGGCATCTTGTAGTTGTCTCTCGGACTAAATGGTATTTGTAATGATGCAGATATGCTTCAAAGACTTTCTAGAGAATGTCCTTATTGAAGTTAAGAATGCTCCTTCCATTCCAATCTCACCTTGCTTGGTCTCAAATGAAGATTCCAGGGAGGGGTTATGGCACTAATGAGTATATCATGTTGGTTCTGTCAGCAAGTGAGCCAAAAGGTCATACGACTGCATGGATTTTTCAACTCTGTGAAAGCCACTTATGGTCCAAATATCTTCAGGTCCGCCACACTGACAGCCAACTCCGTGCTGGAGGGAACACATGTCAACCACAATGCTTGGTGTGAAAACCCTTGACTCCAACCCGTAAAAACCTATTTGGACCAGCCACACTGCCAAATTTGACCAACAAAAAGTCAAGAAAGTTATGGTATAACTCAAAAACAGCAAGACTTCAGAATCAGTTGCTGTCTCCAATAGAAACCTGGCTGTGAATATCTTCAGTCACAAATCCACAATCTTATTGTTCAGATTTATGAAAAGGAGGATATTCCTGGAGATACCAGAAATGTCATAATCATGATGGTCTTCAAGTAAGGAGATCTCTAATTGTGGTTATGATAGTGGGGTTTCCTTGCTGTCTGTCTCAGGCAAAGTTGGCATCAAGATCCTTCTCAACTACTTCCTCCAAATGAGTGAAGAGCTTCTCCCCAAATTAGTACATCGAGAGGCACAGTAGACATCAGCTTCATTGGGCAGCTGCTCCAAGAGAAATGCAGAGTACCAGAAACTAAACATGGCCTTCTTCAACAATAAGGGCTTTGGCTCCATCAATCCAGAGATATTGAGGAACACCCTCCCTAAATCAGAATCAGGTTTATTATCATCAGCATGTGTCGTGAAATTTGTTAACTTCGCAGCAGCAGTACAATGCAATACATGATAATATAGAAAGGAAAAAAATAAGTGAATCAATTAAGTATATATCTGTATATTAAATAGATTAAAAATTGTACACAAACAGAAATAATATGTTTTTTTAAAAATTGAGTTAGTGTTCATGGGTTCAATGTCCATTTAGAAATCAGATAGCAGAGGTTCTTGAATCACTGAGTGTGTGCCTTCAGGCTTCTGTACCTCCTTCCTGATGGTAACAGTGAGAAAAGAGCATGTCCTGAGTGACGTCAGTCCTTAATAATGGATTTTGCCTTTCTGAGGCACCACTCTTTGAAGGTGTCTTGGATACTATGGAGGCTAGTGCCTATGATGGAGCTGACTAGGCTTACAACCTTCTGCAGCTTCTTTTGGTCCTGTGCAATGGCACCTCCCCCTCCACCCCCATACCAGACAGTGATGCAGCCTATTAGAATTCTCTACACAGTACATCTGTAGAGGTTTTCATGTTTTAGCTGATAAACTAAATCTGTTCAAACTCCTAATGAAATATAGCCACTCTCTTGCCTTCTTTATAGCTGCATCAATATGTTGGGACCAGGTTAGATCCTCAAAGCTCTTGCCACCCAAGAACTTGAAATTGCTCACTCTCTCCATTTTGGATCCCTTTGTGAGGACCTGTTTGTGTCCCTTCGTTCTACCCTTTCTGAAGTTCACAATCAGCTCTTTGTTCTTACTGACATTGAGTGTGAGGTTGTTGCTGCAACACCACTCCTCTGGTTGGCATATCTCACTCCTGTACACCTCTCTTCTCCATCTGAGATTCTTCTAACAACGGTTGTACCATCAGCAACTTTATAGATGGTATTTATAGATGGTAGCTACACAGTCATGGGTACAGAGAGAGTAGAGCAGTGGGCTAAGCACACATCCCTGAGGTGCACCAGTGTTGATTGTCAGCAAGAACGAGATATTATTACCAATCTGCATGGATTGTGGTCTTCCGGTTAGGAAGTCGAAGATCCAGTTGCAGAGGGAGGTACAGGGGGCCAGGTTCTGTAGCTTACTGATCAGAACTGTGAGAATGATGGTGTTAAATGCTGAGCAATAGTCAAAGAACAGCATCCTGACATATGTGTTTTTATTGCCCAAATGATCTAAGGATGTGTGAAGAGCCATTGAGATTGCATCTGCCATAGACCCACTGTGGTAATAGGCAAATTGCAGAAGGTCCAGGTCCTTGCTGAGGCAGGAGTTGATTCTAGCCATGACCAACTTCTCAAAATATTCCATTACCATAGATGTGAGTGCTACTGGGCAATAGTCATTAAGGCAGCTGACACTACTCTTCCTAGGCACTGGTATAATTGTTGCCTTTTTGAAGCAGCTGGGAACTTCTGACCATATCAGTGAAAGGATGGAAATGTCCTTGAATACTCCCACCATTAGGGCCTGCCATCTTGCAAGGGTTCACTCTCCTTAAAGACATCTCAACATTGGCTTCTAGAACAGAGTTCACAGGGTCACCAGGTGTAGCAGGGATCTTCACAGCTGTAGTTATATTCTCCTTTTCAAAGCGGCCACAGAGGCATTGACTTCATCTGGTGGTGAAACATTGCTGCCATTTATGCTATTGGGTTTTGCTTTGTAGGAAATAATGTCCTACAAGTCCTGCCAGAGTTGTTGTGCGTCTAATGTTGCCTCCAACCTCGTTCGGAGATGTTTCTCCACTCTCTGCAGGTCAAGCCTGGTTTTCTTGTACAGGCCTGGCCACCAGACCGAATTGCCACAGATCTAGCCCTCAGATGACGAACCTCCTGGTTCATCCACGACTTTTAGTTTGGGAATGTCTTTGTAGGCATACACTCATCCACGCAGGTTTTAATGAATTCGGTAACAACTGCATCATACTCATCCAGATTTGAAGATGAATCCTTGAATACAGTCCCAGTCCACAAATTCAAAGAACAAAGAACAATACAGCACAGTACAGGCCATTTGGCCCACAATGTTGTGTCGACCCTTACACCCTGCCTCCCATATAACCCTCCACCTTAAATTCCTCCATATACCTGTCTAGTAGTCTCTTAAATTTCACTAGTGTACCTGCCTCCACCACTGACTCAGGCAGTGTGTTCCACGCACCAACCACTCTCTGAGTGAAAACCTTTTCTCTAATATCCCCCTTGAACTTCTCTCTCCTTAGCTTAATGCCATGTCCTCTTGTATTGAGCAGTGGTGCCCTGGGGAAGAGGTGCTGGCTGTCCACTCTGTCTATTCCTCATAATATCTTGAATACCTCTATCATGTCTCCTCTCATCCCCCTTCTCTCCAGAGAGTAAAGCAGTCCTGTAGGCACTCCTGTATTTCCCTTGTCTATACCTTCTTGGTCTTCACTACTGGTGCTTCAGTCTTCAGTCTTAGTTGATACTCAGGGAGTAGAAGTAAGGTCAAGTTATCAGACTTTCCGAAGTGTGGGCGTGGATTAACATGGTAAGCACTCTTGGTGGTCCAGTGTGTTGTTTCTTCTGATACTACAAGTGGCTTGTTGTTGTTAATTATTTAGTGACATTTTCAAGTTGGCCTGATTAAAATCTCTCACAATGTTGGTGAAGGCGTCAGAGTGCGCTGTTTCATGCATGTTGATCCTATTGCTCAATAATCTAAAGCTTGATTGACATTGGAATGTATATCGTACCAAAATGATCGCTGAAATCTCCGGCGGCAGATAAAATGTACAGCACTTCATTGCAAGATATTCCAGGTCTGGTGAGCAGATTTGGGACAACACTGATATATTTCTGCACCAAGAGGATTTGATCATGAGGCATATTCCTCCACCTCTGCTTTTGAGAGACTCAACAGTCCCATCCTGACAGTCTATAGTGAACGCATCAATCTGAATCATTGCGTCTGGTATGGAAGGGTTAACCAGGATTCTGAGAAACAAAGTACACGTGCAGTCCAAACATCTCTAATACACCACCCTAGCTCTGAGATTTTCAATTTTATTTACTGGAGACAGTACATTTGCCAGCAAGATAGGCAGTACTGGGAGTCGAAAACCCTGTTTTCTTAAACTTGCCCGTATCCCTGACTGGCAGCTGAATTTCATACAAGGAGCCGGAGAGAAGTACAACCACAATTGGCATTGTTTCCATTGGTTTTAAGCAGAGCTAGATTATTCAATCACATTAAAAGATCTTTATTAACCATACAGACCCTGGAAGCAGTTGTGATTCTCAGCTGTATCAGGCTGAAACAGGAATATTTAATCATTTCTATCGAGCTGTACTGCACGAGATTGCCGTCTCAAGGCGCTCCGGAAGTAAATTCAGGTACCTGCAGCAATTTGTCTAAGTTATTTTCTTTTTCCAATAAGATGACCAAATAAATCACAAAAATGGTGATTGCGCAAGTAGCAAAGGCAAGTCTAGAAAATTATAGGGATAAAATTTGCTCTCTTGTAAAAATTTTGGACAAATTATTGTGAATTTATGTTTTTTTAGTGAATGCTGCTTAAATGATGCTATGCGCCTGTGATCCTGCAGCAACGGGTTCTTCATTGCACTTGTGCATATAGTCAGCCCTCCTTATCCGTGGGGGATTGGTTCCAGGAACCCCCGCGGTTACCAAAAAACATGGATGCTCAAGTCTCTTATATAAAATAGCGTAGTATTTGCATATAACCTACAGACATCCTCCCATATACTTTAAATCATCTCTAGATTACTTATACTACCTAATAAAATGTAAATGCTATGTAAATAGTTGTTATACTGTATTGTTTGGGGAATAATGACAAGAAAAAAAAGTCTGTACGTGTTCGGTACAGATGCAACCATCGTAGCTCTTTTGAGAATGCTGATGCTGCCTCAGCATCAGCCAATCCTGATTCTCCCGTGATTTTTAAGTTCCTGAGGCTGTAGTGCTTTACATAACTAGCCAGCCATCCCTTACTAGCCTTAAACTCCTTCCTCTCACTCACAACACAAGACACGAGGTGAACAGCGAGTATTGGAGAGAAAACTTCTGGGTTTTCCCAATCCGCGATTGGTTGAATCCGCTCATGTGGAACGCGCGGATAAGGAAGGCCGACTGTACACATTCTTATGCATGTTGCAACAAACTTGACTTTAACTTTGACAATGAACTCATAGGTGCTGTTTTCAGTTTAGGCACTATGCTGTCTCTTCTTTTGAATAATTGTAATCAGGTCTAAACTTGGTATGACACTGACAATGACAACCCAGTTGGAATGAGAATATAATAGGAGGAATTCTCAAGTCATTGGAAAATCTAATTTTGTAACAATTGTTAAGATCGATTTTGTGGAAGCAACTTAATATATGAGGAAGATAGTTATTTAGTTTAGATTGTTCGCACAGTATAAGTAGGACTGTGTTCAATAGAAGCTAACTCCAATTCATTCTATGTGGAATGTTTCCTCCCTATGAGAGGGTACATAACTACTTGAACATTACTTTTGCAGGGGTCAAAGTGAGACCTTCCTTCACCAGAGGTGTCATATCTAAGAGATCAGCTGAAGACATCCACCAACCCAATTAAAAGAAGCAATTGTTGAAATGTACAATAGTATCTCATGCCACATTAATTCCTGTTAGAGACACGCCAACTACCCATTTTTATCTCATTCTGGGTGAGCTACTCCTCTCCAATTAAAATTGGTGGTCCGTCGGAAATCAGGCACCTTAACTTCAAGATGGAATTGAACCTGAGCTCTTCATACAGGAGCAGAATCTACACCTCATATCAATTGTGGGAAATGCAAAGCCTTTGAGTACAATGTGTGTTGCTCTCTGCTGATCATATGATAGCCCCATGGAATTAGTGGGTATCTACTGTACCATAACATTAACTGAAACTCAGTCAAGTTTACAATGAAAGCACTACAGAAAACAGGAGTAACGTGTTTAAAAAATACTTAAATCCTTTAAAAGTGTTTACTTTCAGCTGACCTCCCATTTATAGAGAACTAGGAGCCAGTGTTATTGACTTTTCAGTGAAAACTTTTTTTGAATGTTGCCTTGTATTCATGAAAGATAGCCTCAAATCATTATTAGAATAGGGATCAGCTGATACTAACTCTATTGTTTCATTAATATGAATTGATACTTGTGTTACAGTTGACCTATAACATTCATACTAATTTGTGCTACTATTTTGCTGTATCTAGAGTTGTTTTTGTTAATAGTTCTCTTAATTGATCATAGAATCATAGAATTATGGAATTCTACAGCACATTACAGGCCCTTCGACCCACAATGTTGTGCCAACCATGTAACCTACTCTAGAAACTGCCTAGAATTACCCTGCCACATAGCCCTCTACTTTTCTAAGCTCCATGTATCTAATAGTCTCTTAAAAGACCCTATTGTATCCACCTCTCAAAAGATTATATTGTGTCACTGGTGGTGCTTTCCACACACCCACCAATCTCTGTGTAAAAAACTTAACTCTGACACCCCCCTTGTACCTAACTTCTAAGCACTTTAAAATTATGCCCCCTCGTGTTAGCCATTTCAACCTTGGGAAAAAGTCTCTGGCTATCCACACAATCAATGCCTCTCATCATTTAATACAACTAAGATCATTTCTATATTAGTGGCAATGATTTAGTGACATGCCATATTTGCTGTTTTACATTTTGGGTACATTACCACATGACTATAAAGCTTGGTATTCCAGTTTTTCGTACATTGACAAATCTCCTTCAAGGATTTTTATAGGTGCTTACTTCTCTCAAGAACAGAAAATTGTGAAGTATAAAATGTTTTAAAAATCTCTCAAAGTCCTAGGCTTTGATCAAATATTTTGCAGTTCTAGGAAAGCTGGATTTCCCTGGGTCTGATGATCAGCTTCCTAAGATCTTAAATGATGTAGCTATAAATAGAAAATGCATTGACTGTGCTTATCCAGAATTCCTTACAATCTTTAAAGGTTGCAATAAATTGAAAACCATAAATGCAACAATTGTTTTTAAGGAATGAAGGAAACAGAAAGTAAGAAACTAAAGGCAGATTACCCTGGAGGAAATACTGAAATGAGTTATTGAGCAGCACATATAGCAAATCATAATATTTATTAAGCACAGATGTAATGCGACTTAAAGGAAGAGATAAATGTGTGACAGATCCATTAGTTTCCTTGAGCATGCAACAACAACAGGGTGGATAAAGGGGAACCAGTCGATGTAGTGTATTTGAATTTGCATAAGGTAGTCAATAAGGTGTTACACGAGAAGTTACACGCCATTTGCGTTACCATGGATAGACTGAATTAACTGGATTACCATGGATTAACTGAAAACTAAGTCATTTTCAGATTGGCAAACTGTACAACAGAGTTGCTATGGGATCCATGCTGGGCCACCACCTGTGTTAAGAGCTCAGAGGAAAATAACGATGGCCAAATTTACTGACAATGCAGAGAGAGGTGGGAAGTAAGTGTAATGGAAGACACAATGTAACAGAGATAAATTAAGCAAGTTGTCAAAACTTCGGCACAGAGTATAACGTGGGAAAAATCTGAAGTTATTCACTTTGGTGAGAAGAATGAAAAATAGAATATTGGTCAAATGGAAGGAGAATACAGGGCACAAGTATATCAAATGTTAGTATGCAAGATCATAAAATAAATCAGAAGGCAAATTCATTTGGCTTTTATTCTAAAAGATAAAAGTAGTGAAGTACCACACTAACATAATTGGGTTTTTAGAGGGATGATCAAAAGGATTGACTGGGGCTATTAGCAAGGTCTTTGACAATGGAAGAATACTGGTCAAACACTGGCAGATGGGACCAGCTGAGCTATAAATCTGTGACTCCATAACTGTACTTGAAAATGATAAAAACCATTCCTGGAGTATTGAGCAATTTTGTTCTCCATGGTAAATTTTGGATATATTACAGTTCAGGAAATTGTTCATTATACTCGTTTCAGGAATGCAGGAATTGGTTATGATGGAAGATTGAGCATATTGACCTATTCCCACTAAATTAATCTTATAGACATGTAAAATTCTGATAAGATATGATGGTATGATAAGAGCAATCTTGATCTAAGGCACAGGGTTCAGAATAAGAGGGGGGTCCATTTCAAGTGAGGATGGAGAAGAAATTCCAGAGAGCTATAAATGGAGAAATACCAAACATATTTAAGATGAATATGGATAGATTTGTGAATTTTAGGGAAATTAAGGTTTACAGGAATAGACAGGAAAGTGGAACTGAGCTGAGATCATGTCAGAGGGGCCAATTATACTCCTGTTTTATTTATGACAGTGTCATAGAATTGTAGAGCCATTCAACAAAGAGAAAAGCCCTTCAGCCCATCAAGTGCATACAGACAGACAGACAGACGGATATACTTTATTGATCCCGAGGGGAAATTGGGTTTCATTACAGCCACGCCAACCAAGAATAGTGAAGAAGTATAGCAATATAAAACCATAAATAATTAAATAATAATGTTAATTATGCCAAGTGGAAATAAGTCCAGGACCAGCCTATTGGCTCAGGGTGTCTGACACTCTGAGGGAGGAGTTATAAAGTTTGATGGCCACAGGCAGGAATGACTTCCTATGACGCTCAGTGTTACATCTAGGTGGAATGAGTCTCTGCCTGAATGTACTCCTGTGCCTAACCAGTACATTATGGAGTGGATGGGAGTCATTGTCCAAGATGGCATGCAACTTGGAAAGCATCCTCTTTTCAGACACCACCGTCAGAGAGTGCAGTTCCACCCCCACAACATCACTGGCCTTACGAATGAGTTTGTTGATTCTGTTGGTGTCTACTAACAATTAAGTCCCCATTTTTATACCAAACCATTTTATTCTCCCCACATTCCTGTCAAAATGCAGATTCTACCATTCATCTTACACACAAATGACCTTCCAACTCACATATCCCTGTGACATGGAAGGTAACCGGAGCATCCTGAGGAAACACACACTGTCACAAGGAGAACAACCAGAATCTACACGGACAGGATTGAACACAGGTCTCTACCTGTTCTGCCCCTCATTAATTCTCATTTTCTCTTTCTCTCTCTCTCCCCCTGTCTCTCTGTTGCTCTCTCTCTCTCTCTCTCTCTCTCTCTCTCTCTCTCTCTCTCTCTCTCTCTCTCTCTTTCTCTCCCCCACCCTCCCCCCCCCCAAACCCCATTGATCTCCTCCACTTCCTCTGCTAATTGACAAATTGGCTTTCCTTTTTTTCTCAGTTCCAATGAAGGATCATAGACCTGAGACAGTACCCATTTCTCTTTTTGCATATTCTGCCCGACCTATTGAGTAACTCCAGTATTTGCTGTTTTCATGACTGGGATTGTATCATCTGCCGGTGTACTTACCTTAAAAGGATACATCTGCAATTTTCAAAGTGATTTCTTCTTCTGAGTCCACTTGAGGCAACCTATTTAAATCCTGCACCACACTTCTCATTTCAACCTCTTCCCCTCAATTTACTGTCTGCCAATGACTTCAGGCAATATTAATGGAGCTGATTAACACATCATTGTACTCGTGAATTGTGAGGCCTGATACATAACTGAAAGATCTCAGTGCCCATGGTAGGTGTCCTGAATGAGGAATCTTGATCAGGGAAGGTGCTACAGCCACCATTGGTTAAAACAGAATAAAACACTCAGGGTCACAGTTGGGATGGTTCCCATGGATGACTGATGTCTGTTTCAGTTTGCAAGCAAAGAACTTCCAATCGTTGTTGTGCATGCAGGGGCACAGGAGTATGAAAGGTGGATAGCAATAGAAGACTCGCATCTACAGGGACAGTGCCTGTACTCAGCAGGCAAGGAAAGGGGATGATTATTCTTCCTGAGTTAGTTCAACTGGACCAAGGCCACTGAGACTGTTGTACCTTTGCACACCTTGTGGCCATCAGGCAGCAACCTTGCCACTCCTTCAGCATTTTCTCCATTTTTTATGAAGCCGAGTTGCTAGCTCAATGCTCAGCCAAGCACAGATGGAAAACGTGGAAGGAGCTGGCCGGATTCAAACCCAGGATCACTCACCTCAAAGTCCAGTGCGTATATTATTACACCACCAGCCACTTAAAGGCTACTGAGATGCCCAGACAGAGGGCATAAAGTTATCAGGTGAAACAAAGCAGAGAAAAATTCTGGCCTCTATTTTGATTGGCCTCTTGTATTTCCTCCAAATGAATGCATTTTCCCCAAGAAGTCTGGATTGTAGGTTTGCATTTTCCTGTGGCTGGAGCCTTAATCTTAGGCCAGTGAGCAGTAAAAAGAAGTGAAGCAAACCAGGTATCCACTGTTTGTCAGACAACCTGCTGAGATGCAGCTAAGATAAGAAATTGCTTGTTTCTATACAGCTGCACTTGATGACACTGGAAAACAAACTGCACCATTCGAGTCGGTATCCATAGAGATCCTAATTTAACTGCACATTCACGGGGTGATTCTGACAGAATGTACCTCATAATATTACTTATTTCTTACTATTTTAAAGGACAGGAGTCTGACTGAGTGGGAAAGGATTGAAAGTGCACGGCCTGCTGACAAACATTCTTTATCCTTTGATTGCAGGCAAAGACATTCTTAACTCAAGATCTATTGAGAGGCAAGCATGCAAGACCAAACTCACATCTAGCCCTTTGTGCAGTTGGGGATTGTTTTCATACTTTTTAGTTAACCTTTTGTGAAATAGGAATAGGCCTAACATGCAAATAGCTGAGGTTGTTTTGGGTCCTTGGCTTTCAGCAAAATCATAGCATCTCTAGCATCTAACTAATAGTGCCAATCCCTTTGTGTAACAACATACATCAGTGCCTTCTAGTTCTCACTTTTGTTTACTGAAGGCAAGAGTTGCAAAACAAAATATAGTTAAATATTCTGCCGGTTTCCCATGTGGTTTATATACATTTATTCTGATTTGGTACAGAACAGATCTCACTTCCCACACTGACCCCACACTTGTGACTCAGTACAACTCCATCTAGCCCAGTAGTAGTTCTAAGTGGAAGCAGTTTGGAATCTCAGCCTATCGGTCCTGTTCAACAGGTGCTGCAGCTCATCAACGTGGCCAGCATTCGGAGAAGTTGTTTCTTTTCCAGTTCTCTACTTCAGATGAGTTTAATGATCTCACTAGATTTTTCCTGATCCTAAAATTACCTTCATTAGTGCTGAGATTGCGTCAGTCAGATTTAAAAGCCAGAATCAACTGTGACTACTCTCATTCCTGAGTAGAGGAAGAAGCTTGTCTCCTGCCTCTCATTGCATCCCTGTTTTGTTTAGTCATCACTTCCATGAACCATCTTTGTGACCCAACTCTGTTGGAATATATGTTTCATTTCCCACTGTAACTCATTCACTTCCAGAACTTCAAAATGATCAAAACGTTCCTTCCCTACTCTCCTCTTATGAACGATAGGTTCTAATCTTAAGATTACGCAACTATCATCTCTCGATCTATGTATCTGTCTCAGGAGGCCAGACAACGCAATGTTATCAGGACTTTACAACATTAGCAAAACATTGCACAGACAAGACATTTCAGGGCTTGAAATTTTATCACCATTTTCCATTTCTGACACAAAGAAATTTAACGGCTAAATAATTTCACCTGAACACAGAAATTCCCTTTGATTGACATATAGCTTTCCCCATCTTCTCTACTACCTGGAGTAAATAACTATCTCAATTTCTCATTCTGATGAAGAGTCCCGCACCTCAAACATGTCCTTTCCACAGACACTGCCTGATCTGCTGAGATTTTCAAGAGTGCTTTAATTGTTATATCTTCTCTATGTTTTTGAAGCTTGCAATATCTTTCACTCTGGTAGCTTTGGGGGAGAAAGAGCATAAATAGAATAGTTCTGGCAGGTAGGTGCAGAAAGCACCAAGTTAACCCATGCCTGATAGATTACCTATTGGGTCCGCACATGTCATAAAACAATCTATGAACAGGATTTAAGCAACTGGCTACGACTTCTATTTTCAGTAGTGGTTAACACCAGTTTAAAGTAAATAGAACTGATTAACATCACTCCTCTGCCTTTCAAAGGGTAAATGCTTTGCCTCTACAACGATAGTAGAAACCTACTCATCCAGTTCCATCAAAAGTTCAGCTCTCCCCACTATCGAGGTCACCTGCTAGAGATGATGTTCCAGAAGGGTACAGTGCACTCATCATCAGGGACCTGAACGATCCAGGCTGTGCCTTTCTCTGATTGCTGCCATCAGGCAAGATGTACAGAATCTTGAAGACCCGCACCTCCTATTCAACAACAACCTCTTCCCCACTGTAATCGTGTTCTGGAACTGCCCTGAAAATCCATAATGCCATCCTGGACTCAGTTTCCTCAACTTGTCCTCATGTTGTGTTTCTTTTTCCGTTTATTGTGCCAAGTAAGTTATGTATAATTGATGTTATTTTAAGATTGTGCAATTTACTTTTATAAGGTACTGTATTGCTACTGCAAAAAGCTCATTTCCATGGCATTGAAGCCCTGGGCATGCATGACCATTACAATAAACTTGAACCTGAACTTGAACCAGCTGACAAGCTTTTGCTAATGGCTTGAACTGTTAACAGATCACAAGCAAGAGTAGGAATGCTGAGTTTCAGACCTACCTCTTGGGGAGAACCCACTGGAGATGGTATTCCATCCAGCTGTTGCCATTACTCTTTCTTCTGGTCAAGGCCAGGGGTTTAATGGAAGTGTTACAGGGGTTGTCATCTGTGACCAATTGGACGGATTGAAGACCAGTCTCAGGAGAGAGCAATGTGAGGCCTGACCACCTATCCAGGTGAGAGTTGGGCAATCTGACAGTTTACAATAAGAAGCTCAATACATTACAGGATCTGCCATATCACAGGTAAATGCAACTTTCTACCAATCAGCCAGTATCATCTCAAATACTGTAGGGTGCCAATCACTCACACAGTGGGTAATGTCTGCAGTCAGATTCCTCACATGCCAGTTGGATGAGTAAGCAGCCATCTGCTGATCGAAGGCTGTCTGCAATGCTGGAAGAATTTCTGACTCTTCTGCAAAGAACAGTGTTTAACTGTCACCTCCAGCTTCCTTCAGAAGACAGCACCTCAGTTAAATGCCACATCTGAGAGACTGCATGACAAACAGCAGCATTCCCTTCACTCTTTATAGCAGAGATCAGCAAATGGGGAGGCCATTCCTATGACCTGAGCCCAAAAACCAAAGCCTTTGCGTATGAGGGCTGAGGCTGAATTTCAAGAGGCTGCATTTGTGAATGCTGAACTCAAGTAACTATGGAGATAAAACTGCAAACATGCCCGATGTGAAGAGCACTCCACAATATTTAAGGTATTGCAATACATTGCGAAGATCAAGGCAGATGTGACACTTTTACAGGAGTGAGGACTTCCGCACCTCGGCAACTATCAAACGTGGTCCCAGGGATCATCTGTATGAACAGAGGGCAATGACAGTTACACATTAAGCCTTTGGATTCTGCTGCGGAGAGGAAAATTGTCAATCACTGAAGCCAAGAGGTGGTTGGTGGGCAGTTCCTTGTGGCAGGTGCAAAGTACTGTAACACTCTGTTCCAGCTAATTAGTGTTTACCCCTCACTTATGCTGAACAAGTGGCAAGCTGTCTCCTATCAGCTCCCACTATCCCTACCAGTGAATTCATTGACACACTTGGACTGAACCAGGTAGCTGAGGATGGTCCTAGATGGACTTTTTCTACATGTCAAATCACGGTTTCGTTCACTGATGTCACACCTGTTTTCTTCTCAGATCACTACCTCCTTCAAGCTCACTGTGGCCTACAAGAGCACCAGAAGAAGACAGGGGAAAATGGAAGTTGAACATCAAGCTGTTGACCTCAGAGAACATGAAGAAACTAAAGAGGGATGATGTAGATAGAAGCCAATAAGGAACACTTCTTGATTCTTCAATTCACTGGTGGGAGGCCACCAAAGAGAAGATCAAGAGGTTCTTCATCCTCTGAGGTGTTCAGAAAGCAGAGAGTCGCGGGGAATTGAGCCAATCCTAGATAGACTAACAGCAACTTTTCCTTATGTAGTTAAAGAGGGAAACGTGAGAGAGAAGTTCCAGGAGGCAAGGAGCTGGCAAGCTGCTTTCTTTGCCTCCGAATCCTTCCAGATGATTATCAGATCCAGAGTCCACTTTGTGGAGCAGGGTGAAATGTTTTCACACTTCTTCCAAAATGTTTACAGAGCAACCTTTGTGATCTATAGCTTCAAGGGAGATGACTACTCAGTTACACCCTCACAGACAGACATACTGATCCTTTAATGCTGGTCTATGTGACAGAAATAACACAGATGGCACATTCCCCGGAACTTCCTGAGCTCTCTCCAGAGGTGATAGATGATAGCAAGTGGGGTGGGGAGGGGGATCTGGATCAGACACTGATCCTGAGGTAGCTGACTGGATCCATCTGTTCTCTTGCCATGGATAAAACTCCCAGAAGTGACAACGTATCAGTGGAATTCTATTTGGCCCCATGGGACTGGATGGGCTCAGACCTTCCGGAAATAGGTAACACTATCACACATCGATGCAAACATAAAGAATGGCCTCCAGCGGCTATACTTCATTAGCAGTTTGAGGAGATGTGGCATGTCGGCAATGACTCCAGCAAACCTCTGCATATGTAAAGTGGAGAGAAACCTGACTGGTTGCGTCATTGCCGGGTGTGGAAGTATCAATACGTTAGACTGAAAAAAGCTGCAGTTATGAGCTTCGTTATGAGCACTAGCCTCCCCACCATCGAGGACATCTTCAAAAGACAGAGCCTGAGGAAGGCAGCGTCCATCATTATGGGCCCACACAATCCAGGACACACCCTCTTCTCATTACCACAATCGGAGAGGAAGTACAGAAGCACAAGGATTCGCACTCACTGTTTTAGGAACAGCTTCTTACCCTCCACCATCAGATTTCCGTGCACCCATCAACACTATCTCACTACTTTGTTCTTTTTTGCACTATTTATTTATATTTTTATATATTTGTTATTGTAACTTATTTTAATTTTCACTGGGTTGATGAGCAAAACAATTTTCATGATATACTGTATGTCGTGATAATAAATCTGGTTCTAATTCAGATTCAGATTCAGATTCCATGAGGAAGGGCATTATTACCCTCATCAGCAGCAGAAGAGAGGAGGGAGGACATCAAGAACTGGAGACCCATTTCACCGTTAAATATAGATTCTAAAGTCCTGTCCAAGTCCATTGCCACTGGGTCAAGTCTGCTGTGGGTCAGTTGATCCAACCTGTGCTATACCTGGCATGAAATTCCCTGACCGACTCAGGGATACTATTGCCTACATGTAGACAGACACCTTGGACCAGGAAAAGGCCTTAAGCAGGATATCCCACACCTGACAGACATGCTTTCCAAAATGAGTTTTGGTCAGGGAATCAGAAACTGGGATTTCTTTTTTGCTCTGTACTGATATCGATAGTGCAGTTCAAATTAATTGGTGGGAGGCAGAGAGCTTACCCATTAAGTCTGGAGTCAGGCCGGGCTGTCCAGTCTCCTCTGTCTTGTCTGTGTGTTGCATAGAACCCTTGGTCAAATCCATCAGGGAGGACAAGAGCATAAGAGGGGTGACTTTGCTAGGCAGTGGAGGCACACAAGTCAAAAGCTCCCTGTATATGGATGATGTTGCTGTCTTCTGCTTGGACCCATGGCCATTTCAGATAATGAGCAATATCTGCAATCAATTTGAGTTGGCATCTAGGGCCAGAGTCAGAATTAACCAAAGGAAGAGCAAAGCTGTGCTCTTTGGCAACTGGCTCAACCACTCCAATGTCCCCTTTACTGTCAGGTTTGACTACCTAAAGATGCTGGGGAACTAGTTCGGAGGGGCTGAGGCATGTAACAAGAGTTAACTGGAGCAGATTGGGAAGGGCCTGTGGAAATAACATTCTCTGCAAACAACTGGAAGAATTTGGACATTAGATATTATATGCTCTCAGGGCTGCTGTACTTTGCACAGATGTGGCCTTTTCCTATTCCTCTGACTCAGTAATAACCCAGGACACCTTTCTGTTTATCTAGGGGTCCAAAATGGAGCAAGTCTGATGGGTCACCATGTACGTCCCCTGAGAATGAAGGCAAAATTTTATCCAACATTGCCCTCACTATGATGACCACCTTTGTATAAGGCTGCATCAAGTGGTGTGTAAGAACCAGGTCAACATGTGCTGAGGTTCTACCTGTCCCTGATGTTGCAGAAGATAGGTCTGGCCCCTCTAACATGCCATTTGGACTTTGTCACTCTACTTGTCCTCTGTGGAAGATTTTATCAAGTCTGTCAGGCTGTGGTCAGCATGAAACATCCTGCAGATTCTGCAGGAGAGGGTTAGTATGGTTATGGTGAGATGGCTCCCAGAGGAGGCTTTCCAAAACATCTGGCAGAATGCTTCTTCACCAGATTTCACCAAGAAGCACAAAGACTTCGCTTGGCTGGTGGTGAGAGGGGCTCTCCCTGTCAGAGCCTTCCTGTTCAGTCAACTTATCACCCCAACTTATCACCGTATGGATTCCTTGGGGCAGCTGCTGTGGGGAAGAGACAGTCTCCCATTTCTACACAGACTGTGGATTTACAAAGAGGGCATGGAGATGGATGTGTTATGGTCCGGTCCGGAGCCCGCATTCCAGGTCTTGGTCTGGTCCACGGACTCCGGAGTCCGAGTCTTGTAGCTGTCCCTCCTTTCACCCTTAAGCCCAAATAGGATAATCTTGGCTTAAGGAGGTGCACCTGAGACCTGTCGGCTGACAGGTGTGTATATAGGGTCTCTGGGACTGAATCTAGGTGGTGGGGTAGTCCTATTCTGTTTGACTATCCTGTTTTGACCCTGGCTTGGAGCACCTACTCTTAATCATCTAGTTCTGCAAGTCTGTTCTTATAGTCACCCTGGACTGAGCTCCCTTCTGATCCCTTGCCTCTGTTGGGTAAGCAGGCTGGACTGCTGACTCCTGGTGGGGGACTCTGACCCTTTCTTAAGCCTCTCTTCTGATGGTTTGGGCCCAGGTGCTCTGCATCTTGCCCAGGCCCCTGTGTTCCTGCCTGGGAGGTGGCCCTGCCCAGAAGCAATGTGGCCCACCCAGGGGGCTATCCTCCCAGCATTCCTTGTCCCATAGATCCAGCCTTTGCCATGAACTCTCTGAACCCCAGGATCACTGTTGCATGCCATGGTCTCCCCACCTTGTTCTATCCTTTAGTTGTTCCTGTCCTGCCCCTAGTACTTCAGTGCCTGTGTCCTACATTATTTGGGACCAGTCTCCATGTCTCCTTGTGACAGGATGCAAGGATCCATATTCCAATTCATCCCCAGCAGCTGTGTAGCAAAAGACTCTGAGATCTACAGACTGTTCTCAAGGACACGCACTGAGACAGGCATTAAGTGCTGCTGGAAGATCAGCAGCTTAGTGAAGCCATGCTTTGGTCTGCTGGAAACTTGTTGGTCTTCCAGCACAGCCAGATGTTCATAAGGGACTGCTGCCATTGGTACATTCCAGTTTGCAGTCACTACAGTCAATACAAAGACTCTGGGGAGAAGAATCATAGTCTGGAATCCATCATCTACAACACAGAGGGGCTGAGTGAGGTGGGGAAGCTGCTCAAATGTTGAAAGTGTGTATCACCCCATGAGACCACATGAGTGACAATGGTGTTATAGATTTAAAAAATAAGTTAAGTTAAACATGAATGCAAAATGTACCTGTTCAGTATGTATATTTTTGTGAAAGAAGTTTATTTTTAAAATAAGACAATGTCTGATTGAGTTTTGGAACTTATAATGTTCTGACTCAGGATGTAAGTGTCACTATAAAGCCAACTCTCATGTCGGAGTAATATATACAAAACACAGACAAAACTTTTAACTAATATACTGTACCTAGACTGAATGTGACTGTTGTTTAATGCTACTGCATTATTTCTTCCCTCTTTATGTTACTTGGCTGATAAATTTGATCACTGCATATACTGCTTGACTTGTACAGAGCAGGACTACAAAAAGACACCATTATAAAATTTACACAAATTGGCTGCCTAACACAATGTCAACAACTTATGTACCCATTGCACGTGTCTCCTGTGTATTACATTACTGTGAATAATCTAACCAAGCGACTCAGTAAATGCACAATCTGTTTTTAAAGTACTGCATTCAGCTGCTGCCTATTACGACCTAGTCAACTATGTTTGCTCTTTGTCGACTCTCTAAACCGAAAAATATTCAAACACTTCATATGCTGTAAGGATCACATTTTAAAGATAACTTGCATTTTGCAACAGGCAAATAATCCCTATAAATTCAACTCAATGCTCGTTCTTGAAATGGGATAAATGATAAAGAAATATTGAATTTCCCACTTCACTGAACTGAACGAGAAGTTGAATTAAATATGCAAAGGCCAGCAAGCAGAAGCTTCAGCAAGGTACTGACAAAGGACTCGATGCGATCAATCAGTAAAAGTTTTACAGCAGTTAGATGCCTCTCAGTCAAACTGATACTTTCAGAATTTTCGATGTCTGAATTAGAAATGGAATAATTCTGTCTCACAAACATTCTTGTCTCCACATTGTTATCACAAAGTCTGCATTACTGTTGCAGGTTTCTGGGAAGTTCTTCAGAATGTACTTGAGCTTTGTTGAAGAGGAGATGAGGGTTTCAGCAGTTTGGCATTGATTATATTGAATGGCAGAGCAGGTGTGAGGGGCCGAGTGACCTCCTCCTGCTCCTTTTTTATGCTGCAGACAGGTCAAGGTAATTATGTACCAATTCCTTATTAATTAAGAAACTATAGGAAAAACAAAGAACTGTTTTGCAAAATCAACATTGCCTATTGCCTCAGATCTTTCCAGGTGACATTTTCTCATAAATATCGTGTGCCATTCGCTATGAACATCTTCGCCCATATTTAGAAGGTAGTCCGTGTTAATTGCTCATAGAGTAATAGAAAAGCACAGAACAGAAACAGACCCTTTAATCCATTTAGTCCATGCCATACTATTTAATCCCCCCATTCCCATCAACCTGCACTGAGACCATAGCCCTCTATACTCCTACCATCCATGTACCAATCCAAACTTCTCTTAAACATTGAAATCAAACTTGGAGGCACTACTTGTGCTGGAAGCTCATTCCACACTCTCACAACCCTCTGAGTGAAGAAATTTCCCCTCATGGTCCACTTAAACTTCTCACCTTTCACCCTTAACCCATGACCCCTGGTTGTAGTCTCACCCAACCCCAGTGGAAAAAATCCTGCTTGCATTTACTCTGTCAATACCCCTCATAATTTTGTATATCAGATCTCCTCTTAGTCTTCTACATCCCTAGGAATAAAGTCTTAACCTGTTCAACCTTTCTATATAACTCAGGTCCTCCAGACCTTCATCTGCTTAGTAAACATGAAAATCAAGACATCAGTCATAGTACAATGTGGTTGGACTACATCATTGCAAAATCCAGCTGAGGTGTATGAGGAACTTAATGCTTAACAGCAGAAAGGATCGCCCACTGCCCACGTGTGTCTCTCTCCTTCTCCCTCTCATTTGATCTCTCTTACACACACACATACTCTAGACCAGGGGTCAGCAACCTTTACCACTGAAAGAGCCACTTGGACCCGTTTCCCACAGAAAAGAAAACACTGGGAGCCGCAAAACCCGTTTGACATTTAAAATGAAATAACACTGCATACAACGTTTTGTTTTGCCTTTATGCTATGTATAAACAAACTATAATGTGTTGCATTTATGAAATTGATGAACTCCTGCAGAGAAAACGAAATTACATTTCTGCATGCAACAAAAACATGTTGACCTCCGAAAAAAAGACGTTGGGTTGAAGGTTACTTTTAAGTAAAATACTCAACATCTATTTGAGTCCTTCTTGTATTTATGAAAAACGCCAAACTTAAATTTGCCGCCAGCAGCAAACCAAAAATAACGTCAGCCAGCTGTCAACCTGAAAAATAAAAGGACTATTTCACTGAACAATGAAAGCATATGAATATACGTAAAATAATAGGCAATTAAAATATTTATCATCCTTGTTCAGGTTGACTCACACCTGACAATGCAGTCGTATTCAGTAGGGATGGATCGATGCTTAGGGGAGTGACCAGGAAGGATAATGTGTTTTTTTCCTCTCTGAACTCACAGAAGCGTTTCCCAAACGATGTTTGCATTGCGATGATTGCCCAATGTAAATACTCCGAATTTATCATGTCGTGACCTTTTTTGAACTCTCTCAAATTGGGGAAGTGAGACAATGTGCCTTTCTGTAAATCTCTGGCAAGCAACGTCAACTTGCGCTCGAATGCCAAAACATCCTCCAACATGTGCAGGGCTGTGTACGTCCTTACCCCGTTGAAGAGCTGTGCTCAGCGTGTTCAGGTGCGCTGTTATGTCTACCATGAAGTGTAGCTTTTCCAGCCACTCTGGCTGTTCCAGCTCAGGAAAGTTGAGCCCTTTGCTGCCCAGGAAAGTTTTCACTTCTTCCAGACACGCGACAAAGCGTTTCAGCACCTCCCCTCTGGACAGCCAGCGATAAAAACACGTTGTAGCGGTTGCTACACGCAGTCAGTAAACTGCAGTCAAAGATAGCTTTATTCGAACTAAACAGCCTTGCTTTTAAGCCTCCCTCAACCCGCCCCCCATGGGCGCGGATGCTGCAAAAGACACGTACTCACAAACCCCCGTAGGCTATCTCCCTTAGCCTGAACGCTGGCTAATTGTGAGCCGGTTCGGATGTGTCAGGAAATGGGTCGCCACAAAGTCTTATTTAGATTGTACAAGATCACCATAATCTTCAAATTTAGATTTACATTTCAAAAACTAACAAACTAACATAAAATACATTTTAATTAAATACTGACCATGTATTTTAGCAGCGCTAAAATTACGACACGGAGTCGGTAACTGCAGTCGAAGGAAAAAACTTTATTCGAAATCTTCAGCCTCACTTTTAAGCCTCCCTCAACCTGCACCCCATGGCGCAGAGGCTCCAAAGCTCTGTGCTCGCAAACCCCCGTAGGCTATCTAATTGTGAGTCGGTTCGGATGTGCCAGGAAAAGGGTCGCCACAACCAATTATTTCCCAAAGCAACAGGGAGCCGCAGCACAGACGTAAAAGAGCCACATGCGGCTCCGGAGCCGCGGGTTGCCGACCCCCGCTCTAGACAATCAGCTAACCAATCTGCAATTAGTTTCTCCTGTGTAGAAGAGATAACATTGTAAGTATTAAGGTGGAACACTAGACTGTGGTACACAAGATGAAGAAGTGAATGTATGTCACTAGTTCAACTGGCAGGACTGTTTAGGATCTTGGAAAGGGAGAGATAAAAGGACAGATATTGGCATTTCCTGAGGGTATCCTGCACAAGGACTCCCAAGTCCCTTTGCATCTCTGTATTTTCACTGTACGTTTAGATAATTCAATGTACAGATAATGAGAAAAAGAAAATCTTTAAAGGACCTTCCCTGAAGGTGAGGCTAAGCAACCTTGTGTTAGCATTACTGCAGTGTAAGATGCAAGGAGATGGCATACATTTCCTGCAGCCTTCTAAGCAACCTCAAGCCACAGCAATTTGCCTAGAGCTGAAAAGGTGTTCTGCTTGATGGACACCATAATTCTCGCCCTACACTCACTCAGAAATAGGTAGAAACACCTACTTCTGACTATTGCTTATTGACTACAGCTCCACCTTCAACACTATAGTTCCAAGGAAACTCTGGACCTTGGGATTCAACACTCCCTTGGTAAACAGACACAACTGTAGTGGGCCATAATTTAAATAACAATGAGTCAGAGTACAGGAAGGAGATAGTGAGGTTAATCACACGAGTCAAGAGAACAATCTCTCCCTCAATGTCAACAAAACAAAATGGCTGGTCACTGACTTCTGGCCGGTACACATGCTGCTGCCTACATCAACAGTGTTGAGGTGACGGGGCGAAAAGCTTCAAGATCCTAGGAGAGAACATCTCCAATAACCTGTCCTGGTCCAACCACATAGATGTCAAGGCTAAGAAATCTCACCAATTCCTCTCCTTCTTCAGGAGGCTGAAAGAATTTGCCCCCATCAACGTTTACCAATTTTTATCAATGAACTACAGAGAGCATCCTGGATGCACAATGACTTGGTCTGGCAACTGCTCTGCATGTGACCACAAGTAACTGCAGAGAGTTACAAACACATCCTGAGAGTAACCTCCCCTCCATGGACTCTCTTTACACTTCTGCGTGTCTTGGTAAAGCAGCCAGAAAAATCAAAGACCACAACCTCTCTGGACGTTCTGCCTTCTCCCCTCTTCCATCAGACAGAAGGTACAAAAGCCTGAAAGTATCCAGTGCCAGGCTCAAGGACAGCTTCTACCTGCCTGTTTTAAGGTTACTAAATTGTTCCCTAGTATGATAAATTGTGCCCTTGAACTCATAATCTATTTCATTATGATTTCTGCACCTTATTGTTTGTCTGCACTGCACTTTCTCTGTAGAATTTACACTTGTTATTACTCTACCTCGTTCTTTCTCAATGATCTGTTTTGTATGAGCAGTTTTCCATAAAAAGTTTCTCACTGTCCTTGGTGCCTGTGACAATAATAATAAGCTAAACCAATTCCAAGTAATCCGGTCTGCGCACTTCATTATTCTAAAGGTGATCTAAATGTATGGCAGGATCCAGATAAACTGGGGAAGTGGGCTAAGGAATGGCAGATGGAAGTTAATTCAGACAAGAGCATGCTGTTGCATTTTGGTAAGTTAAACCAAAGCAACACATACAGGTTGAATAGTGGGGCCGTGGAAAGTGTTGTCGGGCTAAGATGCCTGTGGCACAGGTAAATAGAAGCAACACAGGGTTGTGAGAAAAGGCATTTAAGATCATAAGACCATAAGATGTAGGAGCAGAATTAGGCCATTTGGCTCATCGAGTCTGCCCCACCATTCAATCATAGGCTGATCCAATTCTTCCCATCATCTCCACTACCCTGCCTTCTCCCCATACCCTTTCATGCCCTGGCTAATCAAGAACCTGTCCATCTCTGCCTTAAATGCACCCAGTAACTTGGCCTCCACAGACACTCATGGCAACAAATTCCACAGATTTACCACCCTCTGACTAAAGTAATTTCTCCAAGTCTCAATCCTGAAGTCGTGCCCTCTCGTCCTAGACTCCCCTATCATGGGAAATAACTTTGCCATATCTAATCTGTTCAGGCCTTTTAACATTTGGAATGTTTCTATGAGATCCCCCCCCATTCTCCCGAACTCCAGGGAATGCAGCCCAAGAACTGCCAGGCGTTCCTCATACAGTAACCCTTTCATTCCTGGAGTCATTCTCATGAATATTCTCTGAACCCTCTCCAATGTCAGTATATCCATTCTAAAATAAGGCACACAATATTCCAAGTCTGGTTTCACAAGTGCCTTATGGAGCCTCAACATCACATCCCTGCTCTTATATTCTATACTTCTAGAAATGAATCCCAGCATTGCATTCGCATTCTTCACAACTGACTCAACCTGGAGGTTAACCTTTAGGGTATCCTGCACAAGGACTCGCAAGTCCCTTTGCATCTCTGCATTTTGAATACTCTCCTCATCTAAATAATAGTCTGCCCACTTATTTCTTCCAACAAAGTGCATGACCATACACTTGCCAACATTGTATTTCATTTGCCACTTCTTTGTCCATTCCCCTAAACTATTTAAGTCTCTCTGCAGGCTCTCTGTTTCCTCAACACTACAAGTGCACATTTGGTGCACTTGCCTTCATTGGTTAGGATATTGAGTAAAGGAGTTGGGCAATCACTATACAACTGTATAAGTAGTCAATGAGACCACAATTGGAGTTGGAAGATGTTCATGAGGATGTTATTGGGACTGGAATGCTTGAGTTACAAGAGGTTGGATAGGCTAGAACTTTTGTCCCCTGAGTGTAGGAGAATGAGAGGCAACCTTACAGAGGTATATTAAATCATGGGTGTCAAAGAAAAGGTAGATAGTCACAGTCTTTTTCTCAGGGTAGGAAACATCGATTTAACATGAGATGAAAAAGATTTAAAAAGGACCTGAGGGGAACCTTCTCACACAGAGGTGGTAGCTACAGTATGTGGAATGAGCTGCAAGAAGAAGCTGTCAAGGCATGGACAGAAAAGCTTCAGAACAAAATGCGTCAAATTCTAGTAAATCTGATGGCTCAGATAGACATCTTGTTTGCCATGGATGTGTTGGGGCATATGGCCTGTTTTGATGCGGTGCAAGTACAGCCAATCAGTTCGTATCACCCATAGGCAGTCTGAAATGATTTGACAAGTTGTACTCAACTAGGCATGGACACCTTTGCATGGTTAAGGAAGTCTTAAGAAGTTTTCAAAGGAAACTGGCATCTCTGCTAATGATTCTCTTCTATTCTGTCCATCCTTAGGTTGGGAAACATAGCACCTGGTGGCAATGTTTCTGCATTAGATTAATTTTTCAGTAGATTGTCCTGTTATTCTTGGTATGTTCCATAGAACAATGATGATCAGATGTTCCAGCTTCTCAGCATCAGCAACTCTTTATCACAGTTTGCTCCTTCAGTGTTCCTTGTCTCCTAAACAACATGAAAGTGATTCCTTCCTCGGTTACTGATAGGGCCTTGTATTTTTGGGGTCAGAAAATTCCTCATTGAATTATCGCCTGATGAGTTATGCAACAAAAGTGAATCAAACTAGAGGGCCGTTTAGCCTGACATAAATTAGAGGAGCTGGATTCACTTTGATGGTTTCAGCCATTAACTCACAGTAATGTTTTAACTTTATCATTTCAACTTTGTCATGTTCACTTTGCTCCCAAATTCAATCAGGTACAATTAAGGTCTTTCTACCCAATACTTTGTTTATATCAACAGCTGCACTCACTGACAAAAACAGAATATTCTCACACTTAAGAGGTAAGAGTTACATCTAATTGACAGTACTTGACTGCTTTTGCCACCCATGTCCTTATTTTGGGGTAACATTAGGATTTGCCTCTACTGTCTTGGTACCATGTCTGAAGGGTATGCTTTTAAGTTTCAGTTTGAAGACTAGGGCACTCACCCATCTCTGCTGTAGAAGATTCTCTACACTGACCACAGGTTCTTCAAGCAGAGGTCATAACAATATCTGCAGGTATCACAAGCGGAGGACATGTTGAATCCAGAAGTGGTTTCCTGATCAAACCATCAAAGTCATATGGCAAAATGCTTTATTGCCAGATGTCAGGCACTAAGACCCCCTCCCATCAGATCCTTCCTGCATGGTTGGAATTTCACGCCCACCACACACTACCTTGAAATGGCTGTGGAGCAGATAAGAGGATTATCCACTGCAGCATGGACCGCGCATTCATAAGAAGGTCTGGAAAAGGATACTTAACAGAGGACTCTGCAATCTTCAGGCTGTACCCAGGATGCACACAGAGACAACATTAACTTTCTTAACTCAGCAAAAGGTGCCTAAGCATCTTGTTCTCCCACTGGTAAGGAAGTGTCAGTCAGTGCTGCTGACTGGCACATTCCAAGGATAAGGACCTCACTGAAGCTCAGTGCAACCATCACAAAGGTTCTGTGGGGAAGGACCACAGCTTGGGAATCTTCTGCCACTGCACATTAATTAGTTGGAATCTACTATATGTTAAAACCCGGCAAACTATTGTTGGACATTGTTTAAATAATAAATTATGTTGAACTACTGTTAATTAAAATGTTTTGTGATTACTTTGTTTACTTGAATGTCCTGTATTGCACACAGGTAAATTTTCATTAATTCGTAAAAATCTAGGTTTGTACAGAGGAGGTTCTCCACCATCAGAGAGGTGTTAAGTCAGGGATCTATCTTCCCTTTCAAAACAGAGAAGCTATTCCTTGACTCCAAATATTATTTATCCCTAATTAATATTAACCAATAATTATTATTTTGATAGCAAATGGATGTCACATTTCCCCTCTTTGAAAGAAAATGGTGGAAGCTCATTTCCTCAGAGGCATCTCCGAGAAGTGGGGACTATGTAAGGTGAAATTGAAACGGAAGGCACTCTTTCCTGAGAACTTCTTCTTTTGTCTTATCACCCAATCTGGATTTCTTCACCTTCTCCCTCACTCTTTCTCTATCCAGCCCCAAACTCTCCAACACCTTCTCCCAACCCTACAGCATTTTCAAATATGAACAAAAAATGTTGGAAATGCTCAGCAGATCAGGCTGCATCTATGAAGAACAAACTAGCTTAATGTTTCTTTCTCCAACTTGCTAAATGTTTCTATCATTTTCTGTGTTTGTTTCAGATCCCACCATCTGCCATTTTTAGCTTCTTCAAGTTTAATTGTCCTTCAGCTGTACATAAACATCCATGAATACGGCCAAACAAGAAGACATTACTCTGGGGCCAAGGTGCAAAACTCAGTAGCAACAGTCATACACAACACTAATAACACATATAAGGTAGCAAGCATATATAAAGCAATCGTAAAATGCAGTCACACAAAATAATATAGTCCAAGTCCCTGAATGCATGAAAGTTGCTGCAGTCTGCAGTTTGACATGATACAGCATGCCTTCTGATGAGTGTACACTGGGGCTCAACCCCAACTCCAGCAGGGATACCATGCCACATCACTTCCAGCATTCCAGTGGAATTCCCAGCTCTAACACCTTCCCTTCAGTGCCCACAAACAGGCAACACCGCAGCTTGAGGCCCACTCCTCGCTACAGCCAAGGCCATGCAGCTTCTTTGTTGTTTACCCCCCCCCCCCCCACCCCACCTGTTCACCAATAAAGCAATGAATTGGACTTACAACATTCCTCAAAAGCAATGTCCAAAAGGGTCATGTGATCACAAGAAGAGCTACTAAGATAATCACTCGCAGTTTGAGTCGGCACTTCCTTCGCGCATCAATGCCTCTGTCGCAGACAGCATCATGGTCCGCACCAAGTCCAGCTCCTTCAGTTCCTCCACCAACAAGCAACTTGCCGATGGAGTAGACCTGCAGTACTTTGTTCTTAATGTCCAGCAGGGTCTCGTAATCATAAAAAATGTTAAAAAAAAGTCAATTAGCGCCTTTGGTTGAACTGTAGAAGCCAGTGTATCTAAACATGCAACCACTTTAATAGAAATCTCCCTAATCTTCTTTACCTGATGCTCACCCTGCATACACCTAACCAAGGTGACCAATTCTTGTTTTTATTTTATCTCCAATTCCATATTCAAGAAGAAAAAAAATTGTACTTTGCCCATTGCCTTCTTCCTTTCAGACCATTTGCCTGAAAAGTACGTCACAAGCATGGACTCTGCTGCAGGGTCTATGTATTGCACAGGTAGGCTGCCCAACATGCTCAGCAATTGCACTCATGAGTATGCATGTTTCAACTAATTACTGGTTCAGTATGGTAGTATTTGACTCCCTTCTTTTCATTCTACTCTTGTCAAGACCTGACCAAAAGCACAACATTTCTGCACCCTACTTACACTCATCCTTCCCTGGGAAAGAAGACTACTCTTTCAATTGACACTGTCAAGGAGCAGTATTCATTTAGTATTAGTTATTGCTTCTGGCCACAGTGTTGGAGTAAACTTTCTGTTTGAGAGCTTTAGTTAACGGCAGTGTTGGCCTAACGTTTATTGATTTTATTTTCCTTCAAATTGTGAAAATGTTCCGCTCCTCAGATACTCAGACCACTTCTCTGTTCTGCTAATCCCAGCATACAGACCGCTCGTCAGGCGCTCCAGACCAGTTCTGAATCAGGTGAAACCCTGGCCAGCAGGAGCCATCTCTGCTCTTCAAGACTGCTTTGAGCACACTGACTGGCACGTGTTCAGGGAAGCTGCAACCGATGGTGACTCTATCAACTGAGAGGAGTACACAGCATCAGTGACCAGCTACATCAGCAAGTGCATTGATGATGTTACTCTGTCCAAGACCATCACTACACGTGCCAACCAGAAGCCATGGATGACCACGGAGGTGCGTGCGCTGCTGAGGACCCGCGACTCCACCTTCAGAGCAGGCGACAAGGCAGCTTTAACAACAGCAAGGGCCAAACTGTCCCAAGCCATCAGAGGGGCAAAGCGTGCATACACCCAGCTAATCCACAGTCACTTCCAGGACAGCGGTGACACGCGGTGCATGCGGAAGGGCATCCAGGACATCACCAATTACAGGACAACATCACCTGACTGTGCAGGTGATGCCTCCCTCCCAGATGCGCTGAATAACTTCTACACCTGGTTTGAGACAGAAAATGACGTGGCGGTGAGGAAGTCCACCCCTCCTACAAATGACTAGGTACTGTGTCTCTCCGTGGCCGATGTGAGAAGAGCCCTGTGCAGGGTCAACCCACGGAAGGCTGCTGGACCAGACAACATCCCTGGTAGAGTGCTCAGAGGATGTGCAGACCAGCTAGCAGATGTTCTCACTGACATCTTCAACATCTCCCTGAGCAGCGCCACCATTCCAATGTGCTTCAAGGCCGCCACCATCGTCCCCGTGCGGAAGAAGTCTTCAGTGTCCTGCCTGAATGACTATCATCCCATTGCACTTACATCCATCATCATGAATTGTTTCGAGAGGCTCATCATGAGGCATAACAAGACCCTGCCACCCCCCTTACTGGACCCCCTGCAGTTTGCGTACCGTCCCAACCACTCAACAGATGATGCCATTGCCACCACCCTCCACCTGGCCCTAACCCACCTGGACAAAAAATAGACAATAGACAATAGACAATAGGTGCAGAAGTAGACCATTCGGCCCCTCGATTCTGCACCGCCATTCTGAGATCATGGCTGATCATTCACTATCAATACCCAGTCCCTACCTTGTCCCCATATCCCTTGATTCCCCTATCCATCAAATATCTATTTAGCTCCTTCTTGAAAGCATCCAGAGAATTGGCCTCCACCATCTTCCGAGGCAGTGCATTCCACACCTCCACAACTCTCTGGGAGAAGAAGCCCTTCCTCAACTCTATTTTAAATAACTGACCTCTTATTCTCAATCCATGCCCTCTGGTACTGGACTCTCCCAACATCTGGAACATATTTCCTGCCTCAATCCTATCAAATCCTTTAATTATCTTAAACGTATCAATCAGATCCCCTCTCAATCTCCTCAATTCCAGTGTGTACAAGCCCAATCTCTCCAATCTCTCTGCGTAAGACAGCCCTGCCATCCCAGGAATCAACCTAGTGAATCTACGCTGCACTTCCTCAATTGCCAGAATGTCCTTCCTTAAACCTGGAGACCAAAACTGTACACAATATTCCAGGTGTGGTCTCACCAGGGCCCTGTACAAATGCAAAAGGACATCCTTGCTCTTGTAATCAATTCCCCTTGTAATAAAGGCCAACATTCCATTTGCCCTCTTCACTGCCTGTTGCAATTGCTCATTCACCTTCATTGACTGATGAACTAGGACTCCTAGGTCTCTTTGCATTTCTCCCTTACCTAACTCTACACCGTTCAGACAATACTCTGCCCTCTTGTTCCTGCTTCCAAAGTGGAGAACTTCACATTTATTCACACTGAATGACATCTGCCAAGTATCTGCCCACTCACCCAGCCTATCCAAGTCTCCCTGTACTCTCCTAATGTCCTCTTTGCATGTCACACTGCCACCCTGTTTAGTATCATCAGCAAACTTGCAGATATAGTTTTCAATGCCCTCATCTAAATCGTTGACATAAATCGTAAAGAGCTGTGGTCCCAATACAGAGCCCTGTGGTACCCCACTAGTCACCTCCAGCCATTCCGAGAAACACCCATTCACTGCTACCCTTTGCTTTCTATCTGCCAACCAGTTTTCTATCCATGTTGAAACCCTGCCCCCAATGCCATGAGCTCTGATTTTACTCACCAATCTCCTATGTGGCACCTTATCGAATGCCTTCTGAAAATCTAGGTACATTACATCCACTGGCTTACCCTCCTCTAACATCCTTGTTACACCCTCAAAAAACTCCAACAAATTAGTCAAGCATGATTTGCCCTTGGTAAATCCATGCTGGATCGGCCTAATCCTATTACTGCCAGCAAGATATGCCACTATTTCGTCCTTAATAATGGACTCAAGCATCTTCCCCACGACTGACGTTCGATACGTACGTTCGAATGCTGTTCATAGACTTCAGTTCAGCATTCAACACAATCATCCCTCAGAAACTGATTTGAAAGCTGAGCCTACTGGGCCTGAACACCTCCCTCTGCAACTGGATCCTAGACTTCCTGACTGGGAGACCTCAGTCAGACTGGAACGGGAGCAGCATCTCCAACACCATCACACTGAGCACGGGGGCTCCCCGGGGTTGCGTGATCAGTCCACTGCTGTTCACTCTGCTGACCCACGACTGTGCTGCAACACACAGCTCGAACCACATCATCAAGTTCACCAATGACACGACCGTGGTGGGTCTCATCAGCAAGAACGACAAGTCAGCTTACAGAGAGGAGGTGCAGCAGCTAACGGACTGGTGCAGAGCCAAACACCTGTCTGTTAATGTGAACAAAACAAAAGAGATGGTTGTTGACTTCAGGAGGGCACGGAGCGACCACTCCCCGCTGAACATTGATGGCTCCTCGGTAGAGATCGTAAAGAGCAGCAAATTCCTTGGTGTTCACCTGACAGAGAATCTCACCTGGTCCCTCAACACCAGCTCCATAGCAAAGAAAGCCCAGCAGCATCTCTACTTTCTGCTAAGACAGAGGAAAGTCCGTCTCCCACCCCCCCCCCCCCCCCATCCTCATCACATTCTACAGGGGTTGTACTGAGAGCATCCTGAACAACTGCAACACTGCCTATTTTGGAAATTGCACCATCTCGGATCACAAGACCCTGCAGTGGATAGTGAGGTCAGCTGAGAAGGTCATCGGGGTCTCTCTTCCTGCCATCACGGACATTTACACTACACGCTGCATCCACAAAGGAAACAGCATTATGAAGGACCCCATGCACCCCTCATACAATGTCTTCTCCCTCCTGCTCTCTGGGAAAAGGCTCCGAAGCATTTGGGCTCTCACGGCCAGACTATGTAACAGTTTCTTCCCCCAAGCTATCAATCTCCTCAATACCCGAAGCCTGGACTGACACCTTGCCCTATTGTCCTGTTTATTATTTATTGTAATGCCTGCACTGTTTTTGTGCACTTTATGCAGTCCAGTGTAGGTCTGTAGTCTACTGTAGCTTTCTCTGTGTTTTTTTTTATTACGTAGTTCAGTCTAGTTTTTTGTACTGTGTCATTCATGTAACACCATGGTCCTGAAAAACATTGTCTCATTTTTACTATGCACTGTACCAGAAGTTATGGTTGAAATGACAATAAAGGTGACTTGACCTGACTTGAATAAAGTCAGTGAACTGTTGATCTGCTTCAGTGGCTGTCTCTACACTTGGGCCAGATCTGAATGCTTAGACAAGGCAATAACCTGATATTGTTCATTTGGAAGATCAAAGAAATTCTTTTAGACCCTGCCATGTAATCCAACAACTGCTGTTGATTTTGTTTCCACTCTTGGCCACTGTGGAGAACTCTTGATCTAAACCACTGCTTCAGCATTGAGGTGATCTCTCAACACTCTGTCCTCTCCATTTTTAAAAAATTCCTGCCAATAACATTCCCTTCTTCTGCCATTGGAAAGCAAAGCTAGCATTTGTATCTCCACCAACATTAGAATACTGTGGTATACTCCCATCCTTCACTTTCTCAGTCCTTAAACTCACATTTAAACCTTTGCCACAGAGAACAACCAAATGTAAAATTATTGCGCAGATCGTTAAATCCAACCCTTCCCCCTTCCCTTTCGATAAATTATCCAGCTCTACAACTCCAGCAAAGCAAACAACTCCTTGTCTTTGGCTATTAGTACATCTTTGCATTCTTTAACCACTAATGGTAACTACCCAGTTGTCCATCTAGACTTTATTCAGGATCTACCTCCCTGAAATGTTCTTGTTCTCTTCCTATCTTTTTCCCGGTAGCTATTTTTGTCTGCTTATATACATGTAAGCACTCACTGCTATGGGCGGAAGTTCAAACTTGCTTCAAAAAGGCAACAATTATACCAGAGCCTAGGAAGAGTAGTGTGAGCTGCCTTAATGACTATTGCCCAGTAGCACTCACATCTACACTGATGAAGTGCTTTGAGAGGTTGGTCATGACTAGAATCAACTCCTGCCTCAGCAAGGACCTGGACCCATTGCAATTTGCCTATTGCCACAATAGGTCAACAGCAGATGCAATATCAATGTCTCTCCACGTGGTTTTAGACCAACTGGACAACACAAACACCTATGCCAGGATGCTGTTCATTGACTATAGCTCAACATTTAACAGCATAATTCCCACAATCCTGATTGAGCAGTTACAGAACCTGGACCTTTGCACCTCCCTCTGCAATTGGATCCTCAACTTCCTAACTGAAAGACCACAATCTATGCGATTAGTGATAACATATCCTCCTCGCTGACGATCAACACCAGCACACCTCAGCGGTGTGTACCTAGCCCTCTGGTCTACTCTCTATATACACGAGTCTGTGGCTAGACATAGCTCAAATACCATCTATAAATTTGCTGATGATGTAACCATCGTTGGTAGAATCTCAGGTGGTGACAAGAGGGTGTACTGGAGTGATATATATATATATATATATAGCAACTAGTGGAGTGATGTCACAGCAACAACCTGGCACTTGACATCAGTAAGATGAAAGAGCTGATTGTGGACTTCCGGAAAGGTAAGTCAAAGGAACACATACCAATCCTCATAGAGAGATCAGAAGTGGAGAGAGTGAGCAGCTTCAAGTTCCTGGGTGTCAAGATCTCTGAGGATCTAACAAAGTCCCAACATACCGAAGTAGTTATGAAGAAGGCAAGACAGTGGCTATACTTTATTAGGAGTTTGAAGAGATTTGGTATGTCAACAAATACACTCTAAAACTTCTATGGATGTAACATGGAGAGCATTCTAACAGGCTGCATCACTGTCTGCTATGGGGGTGGCACAAGTCCAAAAGAAGTTGCAGAAGGTTGTAAATCTATTCAGCTCCATCTTGGGTACCTACAAAGTATCCAGGACACCTTCAGGTAGCAGTGTTGCAGAAAGGCAGCGCCCATTATTAAGGACCTCCAGCACCCAGGGCATGCCCTTTTCTCACTGTTACCATCAGGTAGAAGGTACAAAAGCCTGAAGGCACACACTCAGCGATTCAGGGACAGCTTCTTCCCCTCTGCCATCCGATTCCTAAATGGACATTGAATCTTTGGACTCAACTTTTTAAAGAAAAAATACAGTATTTCTGTTTTTACATGTTTTTTTAATTTATTCAATATATATAATTGATATACTTGTTTATTTATGATTATTTATTTTCTTTGCTAGATTATGTATTGCATTGAACTACTGCTGTTAAGTTAACAAATTTCATATCACATGCCAATGGTAAACCTGATTCTGAGTCCACTGAATTATGTAGAGAGGTTAAACTAAAGCTTCTGTTGCTTTTCAAAGTTCAAAGTACATTTATTATCAAAATACGTATACATTATTCAACCTTGAGATTGTCTCCTTACCAGCAGCCACAAAACAAAGAAGGCCCAAAAGGGTTGTGAAGGGCCAGGGTAAGCATAAAACTGGGAGAGCAGGTAAAGGTGAAAAAAATAGAGGTTTTATTTACCCAAAATGTTTACAAACTCAACAGAACTGTTCTAGATCCCAAACTTGAATCAAATAAACAAAACAGAACTGGGCTACAACAACATAGTAAATACTCCTCAAACCAAGAGACACCACTCATCTCCTGACTGCGGGTTTATATTCAATGCTGGCCAGTCTGTAGTAAATTGCAGGGGAGAGAAAACATTCCTCTCCTTAAAAAGATACGGCATAAATGAAGCAGCTCCGGAGAACACCCCTCTGGCTGCAGCAAAATGGCACAAACCCATTATCCAGCCCCATCTACTTCTGCTGGTGTAATACAACAGCTCAGGCATTTACCAGATTATCAAGAGGATGGTCGGCTACAGGACACTTTAATATGCCCGGTTGATGGTGCAGCTGGTAATTACAGCCGCCACAAGGACCCATTAAAAAAGATTGTCAAACACTCAGTGTGCTGAGGGAAAAGAAAACAAACCATGCAAGCAATAAAAGTAAGCAAATAGCATCTAGAACTGAGGTTTCACAAAATACACAAAGCCAGGCATCTCTGCAACCTGTGCAGCCGCAGCCTCAGTTCATCGCTGAGTTGAGTAAATGTCATAAGGCCACAGACACAAAACCAGGCATCTCTGCAACCTGTGCAGGCCGCAGCCTCAGTTCATCGCTGAGCTGAGTAAATGTCATAAGGCCACAGACACAAAACCAGGCATCTCTGCAGCCAAAAAGTGGTTGTTGGGCTTCACCGGTGCCACCTTAAACTGGATTTCCAGTAACAGCAGAGCAGAGGTGAATTTACCATCTAACCTTTGCAGTGACTGACTTGGGAGTGTTTGATGGGGTAGCCAGAAGATGCTTGCTGTACCTTATCTGTATGCAAGCTATATAATGATTTAAATAAAATCCATCAGATTGTAGTAAATCTTGCTGCACTGGGTGGAATTCAATAAATCTAAGAAAGGATAAGAAAGTGGAAAGTGCAAAAAAAATGTTTGCTATGGTAGAAAAAATCAAGGGAACAAAATGAACCAGAATTTGGAAAATACCATCATTTCCATACAATACCTTTTTTTACCCTTGTAAGTGCAAAGTTAGAGATCCCCACACACAGTCCCAAAACCATATAACCATATAGCAATTACAGCACGGAAACAGGCCACCTCAGCCCTTCAGGTCCATGCTGAACACTTACTCTCATCTAGTCCCACCAACCTGCACTCAGCCCATAACCCTCCATTCCTTTCTTGACCATATACCTATCCAATTTTTTTTTACATGACAATATCGAACCTGCCTCCACCACTTCTACTGGAAGCTCATTCCACACAGCTACCACTCTCTGAGTAAAGAAGTTCCCCCTCATGTTACCTGTGAACATGTGCCCCTTAACTCTCAATTCATGTCCTCTTGTTTGAATCTCCCTTACTCTCAATGGAAAAAGCCTATTCACGTCAACGCTATCTATCCCCCTCATAATTTTAAATACCTCTATCAAGTCCCCTTTCAACCTTCTACACTCCAAAGAATAAAGACCTAACTTGTTCAACCTTTCTCTGTAACTTAGGTGCTGAAACCCAGGTAATGTTCTAGTAAATCTCCTCTGAACTCTCTCTATTTTGTTGACATCTTTCCTATAATTCGATGACCAGAACTGTACACAATACTCCAAATTTGGCCTCACCAATGCCTTGTACAATTTTAACATTACATCCCAACTCCTATACTCAATGCTCTGATTTATAAAGCCAGCATACCAAAATCTTTCTTCACCACCCTATCCACATGAGATTCCACCTTCAGGGAACTATGCACCATCATTCCTAGATCACTCTGTTCTACTGCATTCCTCAATGTCCTACCATTTACCATGTATGTCCTATTTTGATTATTCCTACCAAAATGTAGCACCTCACACTTATCAGCATTAAACTCCATCTGCCATCTTTCAGCCCACTCTTCTAACTGGCCTAAATCCCTCTGCAAACTTTGAAAACCTAGTTTATTATCCACAACACCACCTATCTACTAACCAAGTACCAAATGAAATCCAACAAAAGACATCAGGATTCCCCATCACACACACTTTGGAGATCAGTCAACAGAACACACTTCAGGTTAGACCTGGTACAGTTGTTTCATCCAAACAGATGAATTGAGCAAACAATGAATGATAGCCTTCATTGGCTGGAGCTTTGAGAATAAGAGCCAGGAAGTTATGTTGTGGCTATTTAAAACACTAGTTAAGCTATAGATGGTCAGGGTCTTATACCCATGGTGGAAATGTCAAATACTCGAGTCTAAGGATTTAAGGTGAGGAGAGAGAAATAGAGTTAATGGTTCTGTTAGCTGTTTCTGACTCTACAGATGCCACCTCACTGTTGAGTATTTCCAGCATTTTCTTTTCTGTGGCTGCCGAGTGAGCAGGAAAGAAAAAGTCTTTCCATTTATGTATTGTTTCTCCATACCATAGGATCTGTCAAAACAGTTTGCAGTCAAAGTAATATTTTCAATGAGTAGTCACCGTTGTAATGCAGGAAACACTACCGACAACTGACAGACAGCAATATCACAGAAGTTGATAATGACTAGATTGTAAAGACAAGGAAATCTGCAGATGCTGGAAATTCAAGCAACACACACAAAATGCTGGTGAATGACTAGATTGTCTCTCTTGTGATGAGTAGGGATGTGCCATTGTTCTTTAAAATAAGGGTGCCTGGAGAATTATTTGAACATTTCCTATGAAAGCTGGCATTTCAGACAGTGTAGCACTGCCTCAGTACTGCCCTGCAGCATGAGCTCAAGCCTCTGGAGTAACATCAGACAGAAAATTTCTAAAGCAGGAGCAAGGCAGCGAGCCGATGTTGACTCAGGCTACTCTCTCTCTCTCTTTATCTGTACGTGCATTTGGTTTCAAAGTGCTCTATGTTGTGGTGTGTCTGTCCCCCAACCATCATGTTTTAGAACATGTGCGATTAATTTTAATCCATGAAAAACTGAAACGTGAAATTTTTAGGAGACAGTACAGAGGAAGCATTATGCTTTATATTTTTATTATTATTATTACGTTTATTGTATATTATTACATGAGCATAATACTGCATTTACATAAGTCTGAAGCCTATTCATTAGCATAGAAAGGTGCTGCATGAACCATCAGTGCATTGTCCTCTGCTTTCCACTGACACTGTACAGGAATACAGACCTCCCTAATTTCAGTATGAAGCAGCTATGACGAAATATACTCCAAACTATTTTGTGAAAATGCCACACAATTTTGATCATCCTTATACCGTCAACGACTGAGAGAACAAAACAATGGAATTGTGCTTCCTGAGTTCAGCCAGTAGCACCATGCCAGGAACTGTCTGCTAAAATGGGCTCAATCTTGCTGTTAAAATATCAACAAGACTAATCAGCTGAGGTCTGACAGCCTGTTAAACACGCGTATCCAAAAGTGCCATCCAGGTTACTTCACTTCCCTGTGGGCTTTGTGACAATACAGTGAATACTGACCATGTTTGGCAGTCCTGATGTTGCAGCATCTGGCTCTTTCATTAGTCCAGAATGTGAGTCTGAAGTCAGAATGTAAAGGGGATGTGGCCAGAACTGAGGGTGATGAGAATGGCTGGAGCTAAGGATGGAGACCAGAACCCCAGTGGACGGGAACATGAGCAGGTCTGCATCAGAAGCTAGACTGATGAGTTTGTATATTTGCCACCCTGAGATTCATTGGAAATGTTATTATTCTACCACGTTACATCATAAAAATGTGCAATAAGAATTTGAGTATTAACAAGAATAACATCTAGTCATCTAGAAAATTTGCTAGTCTGGCATTACCAAAGTTCTAATGTGCTGGATGATCTGCAGATTTGCTTCAGTTCCAATCCTCCCCAGCATTAGGTCTGTACTAATTGGGCCTATTAAACTCATGTTGATAAGGCTATATCTTTTGCAAGAGTCCATTACTCTTTACTTTGGGCTATTCTGAAACTGTTAATCAACTTCCTGTAAGGTGTACTTGAGTATTACTAGGCCAGCATCGTGAAACAGCTGGTAGAGTGCTTGTCTCAAAGCTCCTGCAGTCCAGGCTCTATCCTGATGTGGAGTCTGCACATTCTCTCTGTGACTGTAAAGATTTCCTCATGGTGGTCTGATTTTCTCCCAAGTAAAGAAAAAACAAAAGCATGTAGGTCAATAGATTACTTGGCAGTTGTATATTACCCCTAAGGGCAGAATCTGGGGAGAGTACCTGAGAATGTAAAAGAATGAAATGGGTTAAGGTAGGATTAAATGGGTTTGGATACAGAGGTCTGAGACCCCTCACCACCAGGTTCAGGAACAGTTACCTCCCTCCAGCCATTCAATTCCTGTACCAGCTTGCACAATCCTAATCACTGCTTCAGTATAGCAACACTTAACAATCTCACAGTACAATGAACTTTGTGTTTTTGTTCTGATTATACTCTTTCTTGTATTATGTTAAATAATTTATAATTAATTTACGTTTTGCTTGTGAAAGTTGTGTCTCTAATGCTATGTGCCTGTGAAACTGATGTGAATATGTTTTTCATTACACTTGTGCCTTTGGCAATAAACCAACCCTTGGCATGAAAATGATAGTTGATGTGGAATTGATGGGCTAAATGGCCTGTTTTCCTATTATATCTCTCCATGAAACTATAACAATAAAAAAGTCTGACCCTTTGAGTGATTTTAAGGACATAAATATCATAATTTTTAAAATGTTGCCTTTATTTTTCACCTCTTAATTCAACCTTCATTTCTATCCTTTGATTTGTCTTCTGCCGATCATTTTTATACTAAGCTCATCATCTTTAACATCCCTTCTTCTCAGCTCTTGCATTTAAACCTGTTTAAGGAGATATATCCTTGTTTATGAAAACTCCCTTTTGTCCTCAGTTACTTGATGTGCTGCTGTAACCTGAACCTTTAGCAGTTGGATGGGAAAAGGTATTTTAGCACCAAAAACACGTAGAGGCAAATCTTGCCGCAGATTTTGGCCATTGAAAGCAGCAGGGAGTTGTGTTAAAAAGCAGGAGACTGGCAGGACTGTGCCTGCACCCAGAATGATGATATTGGTGTGAGCTGCCAACTCTGGTTTGACATATTCCTGGAGGCTTCATCTCTGAACTACCTCCACCCATTTTAGTCAAACAAGTATTTTAGTCTCTCTACAGTACATCAATATTTAAGAAACAAAGGTATGAAAGAAAAAGATGAAAAATGTATTTGACGTGACAACATTTTTTGTTCTGCAGTGATCATCAACCTGTGTCTTCGAGTTTGGTCTTTATTTGCTGGAAAATCGAGGGCAATCAAGAAAGGGTGACAATAATATAGGGTGGTGAGAGGCCAACTCCAGTCTGAGGTGAAAAACCACAGCTATTTTGTTCCTCATAGATAATTTGGCAGATGGCTTGCCACTGAAACCAATACTTGAAACACCTTTTTATTGTATTTTTTTGCTGGAGAGGAAAGCTCAGCTTTCAGGAGCTTATTTCCATGGATTGCTTGCTGACGGTGGAGAGGTGATTTGTGGGAGGGAAACAACCATAGTGGCTGCATTTCGAAGCTGTGGTAACAACATTTTTGCCAGATAAGTATGGCCACTAACTTGACTCGAGACCCTCAATTTTCACATTTTTTGATTTTTCTTTTACCTTCAACCTCATTGCTAGTCTCAGCCATCTGAAATTTGGAAGTGAAGAGATCCTCCCTGCTCCTGTCTGGCAAGCTGCACAACATACCCACAAATTCTCCTACATCTGGTAAACAGCTCCCCTTCTGTCCCTTTTCTCTACCTGCCTCTTTCCCTTCCTCTACATACTCCATTTGCTCATCACCCACACACTCCCACTATTCCCATCTGCTAGTTTCTCCATTTACTCCATGTTCTACTTTCCTCTCCTATCAGATTCACCTCTCACCTCTCAAATTCTCTCCTCTGCCATCTGCCTATCACCCACCTTCACCTAGATCCACATAACATCTCAAGTTTCTTCCATCTCTTCCTTCCACCTTTTATGCTGACTATCTCCCCTCTTTCTTTCAGTCCAAAGGGTCTCAACCCAAAATGTTGACTGTCCATTTCACTCCCTGGATGCTGCTAGCTTCTCCAGCATTTTGCTCCAAATTCCAGCTTCTGTATTCTATGGTTTCCATACGTCTATGTACATTATATAAACATAGTAGTGAGATACAGTATGAGGGTAAACAACATAGGGTTGTCATCTGTCCTCAAGAAAAGCTATTGGTACAGGTTTCCAAAAGCCTGGTCAGAAAGTTTTTAAGAAATCACTTTAGGACCAAATTCAGTTTAATTGTTGTTCAACTGTACATGAAAAATCCATGAATACAGCCAAACAACATGCTACTGGAGCCAAGGCACAAAACACACCACCAACAGTCATTCACAGCATATAAACACATATAGCACAATCACACACAAAAAGAATATAATATAGCCTGAGTCAATGGATGTTGTCGGCAAGATAAAACACAGAGGTGGATGCAGTGCTGCTTGTCTTCCACCGAGCAAACTCAGGAGGGCAGCACTGCCCCTGGTATCATCTTTTCTGGATGGCTGCAACAGGCAACAATGTGGCATGGGGCTGAGTTTGTGCTACAAGCACATCTACATGCAGCATTGTCAAAGGAAAGCAGCATCCATCATCAGGGACTCTCATCAGCCAGGCCATGCTCTCTTCTCACTGTTGCCATTAGGTAGAAGGTACAGGAGCCTTAGGCTCCTGAACAGGAGAGAATAAATTCACTCAACTTCACTCACCCCATCACTGAACTCTTCCCTCAACCTATGGATTCACTTTCAAGAACTCTTCATCTCATGTTCATGATATTTATTGCTTATTTATTAATTTTATTATTCCATTTTATTCTTTTTGTATTTGCACAGTTTGTTGTCTTTTGTACACAGGGTTAGAGCGGTCTTTCATTGATTCTATTATCATTGTTAGACTATTAAGTATGTCCACAAGAAAATGAATCTCAGGGTTGTGTATGGTGATGTATATGTACTTTGATGGTAAATTTACTTTGAACTGAATTTTAAATTTCAAAAAAGCAGAGAGACGCTGAAGTGAATGAAACAAGAAACTGGATGTCCTTTTAAGTTACTTTTTTGCATCATATTCCAGCCTTAAAATTTACATCCAATGTTTAATAAGTAATAGCATGCAAAGAATTCCTGATTGCTCAACACCTTGCATTGCTTAGCACAGCCAAGCAGCACCTCTTGGTAATAAAAGTAAGAACAGTGTCGATAGAGTCATCTCCACCATAAGTTGAAATCAAATGTACACTTAATGCCCAGGATGAAAGTTCACTCCATTTAACAAATGTCTGTTTTTTTTTTACTGGTGGCTCATTCCAGGGGTATTGGGATTAATGGCAAGTATGAATTGTGCTTTACAAGTTTGCTTGACTTACATCACTCATGGCATTACTGTGTTTTATTGTGATTCGGTACAGATTGGGTCCTTCCAGCCCTCCACGATGCCCAGCAACCCCCCGATTTATTCCTAGCCTAATCACGGGACAATTTACAATAACCAATTAACCTAACAACCACAGTCTTTTGACAGTGGGAGGAAACCAGAGCACCCACCCCAGAGGAAACCAAGGAGAACATACAGACTCCTCACAGGCAGAGGCAGGAATTGAACCCCAGTCGCCTGTACTGTAAAGCACTGTGCTAACCTCTGCCACCCATAATACACTGAATAAAAAAAGTGAAAGGTGCTTCACCTTTAATAGCATGCAATTATAATTTGTGAGATCCCCAACTGAAAAAATAAAAATACTTCAACCTTTTTGAAGTGTGTTCAATAGAGCAGTCATTTCTGTACAATCCTTTGGCTTTTGACTTGCTCTCTTCTGTACCAATATTTTATCCTATCTCTCCATCTCAGAAACTCACTTTGATAATAGTTAACTAGAACTCACAGCTGCAACTTTGGTTATCAAACACCTCTCACAATAACAGATACCTTAGGTGAGTCACAAACTGTAATCTAACCTAGGGGTTCAGAAGCATTGATGTCCAAGAGTTTATGAGTAAAATCTCATAAAGTGTTTTATGAATTTTATATGATGACAGACAGATTAGAATATTTAGAAGGTAGAAGGAAAATCCTGAAAAAATTACATATTTTTGACAATTGGAGTACGTAATCTGCAAAGCAAGATTTCTTTTACTAAAACAACCACATTGTAAGAAAATATCCCATTAAGCAGCTTTTGTGACATTCGTTCCTTTTATAACATGAATGTTTTCACCCTGTCAAAAGCTTCAGTGCTGTTGCACTAGTTCAACAGGCAGGGGGCAAATGCAAAATAAGGTCATAAGATATAAGAGCAGTATCAGGCTATTCAGCCCATTGAGTCTGCTCTACCATTCCATCATGGCTGATTTTGTTTTCAAACTCATACTCTTGCCTTCTCCCCGAAACCCATAACCATCCTACCAACCATGAACCTATGAATGTCTTAAATTTACCCAGTGACCTGGTGTCCACAGCCGTCCATGGAAATAAATTCCAGATCCACTACCTTTTGCTGCAGAAATTCCTCCTCATCTCAATTTTAAAAGAACATCCATTTATTCTGCTGCTATGCCCTCAGATCCTAGACTCTCATACCAATAGAAATATTCTCTCCATTTACAATCAATTCAGGCCTTTCAGTATCTGATAGGTACCAATGAGATACCCCCTCATCCTTCTGAATTCTGACTAGTACAGGCCCAGAAACATCAAATACTTCTCAAACGTTAATCTTACATATGACTCATGATGTACTTGCCTCTACCACTATACCAGGCAGTGCATTCCAGACATCCACTACTCTCTGAATTAAAAACATACCCCTCACATCCCCTTTGAACCTAACCCCTCTCACCTTCAATGTGTGCCCTCCACTATTAGACATTTCTATCCAGGGAAAAAGATACTCTCTGTCCACTCAATCTATGCCTCTCATAACCCTATAAACCTCTTTCAGATCACCCCTCAGCCTCTGTCACTCCAAAGAAAGCAGCCCAGGTTTGTCCAGCCTCCCATGATAGCTCATGCCCTCTGAACCAGGCAACATGCTGGTGAACATCTTCTGCACCCTCTCCAAAGCCTCAACATCCTTCTCATAGTGGAGCAACTCCAACTGTATGCAGTACTCCAGAAGTGGCCTAACCAGAGTCTTGTAAAGTTGCAGCATAACCTCTTGACTTTTGAACTCAATGACTCGACTAATAAAAGCAAGCATTCCATAAGCCTTCTGAACCACCCTATCAACCTGCGTAACCACTGTCATGGAGCAATGAACTTGGACCCACAAGATCCTTCTGCTCAGCAACGTGTGTGTGTGTGTGTGTGTGTGTGTGTGTGTGTGTGTGTGTGTGTGTGTGTGTGTGTGTGTGTGTAAACTTGCACCCTGTGCACTGACTGCATAACCATTGCCTTCATTTATAAGTATATTATGATCTTCATAAAACATATTAAATCGTGAAGGAATCCCTTCTCATTCTGTTTAGTTAATTTACTTGTAAATTACTCTCTGAAGGAAGCAAAAAGCTTAATTATCTCACCCCTTCTTTGTTAGTGATTGTAAGCCATGGAAAGAGAAATGTCTTCCTTCAATCTCATTTAATTTCCATTCTGAATACAAAGCAAGTATAAGGGTGAAAGCTGATTGTCAGACTGGAGATTGCAATGGCATTCAGAGTCTTGTCCACCTTATCACTATCCCTCCCACCCCAGGCATTCTCCCTGGTAACCACAAGAGGTGGAACACTTGCCATAAAGCCTCCTCCCTCATCACTATCCAGGACCCTCTACAGGTGGGGTATCTCTCACTTGTGAATCCTATGGCGTTACCAGTGCTCCCGTTGTGGTCTCCTCTGCATCAGTGAGAGTGGGCACATCTTGGGTGATCACTTCACCAAGCAGCATTGCTCTGTCTGCTTGCCAGTTAGGATCTCCCAGTGGTCAGCTGGTTTAAGTTCACCCCCATTCCCACACTGAAATGTCTGTCCTTAGCCTCCTCCTCTGCAAAATCAAGGCTAGGTACAAATTAGAAGGACAGTACCTTGCCTTCCACCTGAACAGTCTCCATCAAATTTCATTAACCACTCTCTTCAGTCTCTTTACCTTATTCACTTTTTTCTCTCCTCCTGTTCCAACTTTCCACTCCCCTACCCTCTCCAACTGTCCATCACCTCACCCTCCTCCCAGTGATTCCACTCCTCAACTCCCTCATTTAATTCCACCTCTGCCTTTCTCATCTTAAGCCTTTTGTCAATTGTATTTATCATCTTCCAGTTTCTGACGACATTCCCATTCTCCTCTCTCCCTCACATATCACCTGCCATCTCTTACTCCACCCATTCCACCCCTCTTTCCTTCAAGACCAGGTGAAGGGTTTCAACATGATCATCGACTGTCCATTTCCCACCACAGATGCTGTCTGACCTATTGGGTTTGTTGCACTTTGTGTGTTGCCCAGAGTTGCAGGTATGTGCAGGAGCAAATTAGGGGAGGAAAGGGGGTCTTCTTCACCATTGATTCTTCTCCTCAAATTCCATCAGATCCTTCTGAAACACTACGTCAGTGACCAGGCAGTGAGGTTTCCTCAGAGCCTTTGGGCAGTCGCTAGCTACCAGCTCCCTGCTGACCAGAATCGCAATCAGGTTTATTATCACTGCCATATGATGTGATTTTTGTTAACATAGCAGCAGCAGTTCAATGCAATTCTTAACATAGAAGAGAAAAAATAAATAAATAAAATAAAAATAATAATAAATAAGTAAATTAATGACAGTATATTTATATTGAATAGATTTAAAAAGTACAAAAAAACCCAGAAATACTGTATATTAAAGAAGTGAGGTAGTGTCGAAGGGTTCAATGCCTATTTAGGAATCAGATGGCAGACGGGAAGAATCTGTTCCTGAATCGTTGAGTGTCTGCCTTCAGGCTTCTGTATCTCCTACCTGATGGTAACAGTGAGAAAAGGGCATGTCCTGGGTCCTGGAGGTCCTTAATAATGGACGCTGCCTTTCTGAGACACCGCTCCCTGAAGATGTCCTGAGTACTTTGTCGGCTAGTACCTAAGATGGAGCTGACTCGATTTACAACCTCTGCAGCTTCTTTTGGTCCTGTGCAGTAGTCCCTCCATCCCCACCATCGCAGACAGTGATGCAGTCTGTCAGAATGCTCTCCATGGTACATCTATAGAAGTTTTTGAGTGTATTTGTTGACATACCAAATCTTTTCAAACTCCTAATAAAGTATAGCTGCTCTCTTGCCTTCTTTATAATTAATTACATTGATATGTTGGGACCAGGTTAGATCCTTAGAGATCCTGACACCCAGGAACTTGAAGCTGCTCATTCTCTCTACTTCTGATCCCCCTATGAGGATTGGTATGTGTTCCTTCATCTTAACCTTCCTGAAGCCCACAATCAGCTCTTTTGTCTTACTGATGTTGAGTGCCAGGTTGTTGCTGCAGCACCATTCCACTAGTTGGCATATCTCACTCCTGTACACCCTCTTATCACCACCTGAGATTCCACCAACAATGGTTGTATCTTCAGCAAATTTATGGATGGTATTTGTGCTATGCCTTGCCACACAGTCATGTGTATATAGAGAGCAATGGGTTAAGCTCACACCCCTGAGGTGCACCAGCGTTGAGCGTCAGCAAGGAGGATATGTTATCACCAATCCGCACAGACTGTGGTCTTCTGGTTAGAAAGTCGAGGATCCAATTGCAGAGGGTGGAGCAGAGGCCAAGTTCTGCAACTTCTGCAACCAGAAACTGCTGCCATTTTGAGCACAAAGTTGACTAGAAGTGTACCACAAATACCAGGGATTAAGACGCCCTCAAAAACTCACTCTAGTGAATGCATTCATGTTACAGATTCCACAGATAGTGCAATATTACATGATAACATAATATAATCAATGCCGTCTCTAATCCTGACCCGGGCTGCTAAACATGGATCATTGTAATCCATTGAGATAATCTTCCATAAGATCCACAAAGTCCTCTTTGGGCATCTGTCTTGAGGGAATGCAAGTTTCCCAATCATTTGAAACAGAATGCATTTTTTTTTTTGCATTTGGTGTTTTCAAGTTATTAATTTAAAACGTTTTGGCACATTCACTGCAATAACTGGATTCACAGAGAGGTTCTCCAATTGTAGACGTTGCACAATGTAATTAGCTTGGCATGAGAGGGTTTGCTGACGGGATTCTTTGATAGAATTCTAGCCTTTAATTGCACTCCTACTATACTTCTTTTATTCATTTTATTTAATCTTTCTTTCTGTAGAGTTATGATGTGTATCACTCTTTTTAGTGCACTGTGGAGCTGCTGGATCTGAGTTATACTATCAATTATGCAATGAGGGAATGCTTCCCTGAATATAGAGAGAGCTCCAATGATCTGCTGCAATCTTTCTGGGAGCACTAAAGAACTGAAGGAGCTTCTCATAGCAACGCCAAAAACTCACGCACTGCATCAATCATTTGACTGAGGGGACTTCGACTAATTTGGCTAATTATTTACAAGTCTCACATTCACATGCCTGGAAGAAGATGAGATTGTGAGCAAGGAGGAGGTAAAAAAAAATTTTGAGGGATATAGGCCAGCTGAGTGACTGGCAAGAATATGACATATGGAAAATAATGTGGAAAAATATGATGTGTTTTTTTACATGCTGGCACTGTGGTGCATAAATCAAAAAATCAGATTATTTTTAAAGTGGTGACAGACTGGATAATGTTGCTGTTCAAAGCGACCTAGATGTCCTTGTACATAAACCACTGAAGGCCATCTTGTAAATAGAGCAAACAATTAAGAAGGAGAATAATATGTTGACCGTTATTACAAGAGAATTAGGACACAGAAGAGGAGGATAGTAGCACAGTGCTATAGCTGCTACCTCACACTCCGGTGAGGTGGATTCCATCCTGACCTCGGATTCTGATGGAGTTGGTTTGCATGTTCTCTGTGCGACTATGTGGGTTCCCTCCAGGCGGCCTGATTTCCTCACACATCCCAAATGCATATATGTTGGAAGGTGACTTAGCCTCTGTAAATTACCCCTGGGAGATAGATGAAGGGTAGGATCGGAGGAGTTGATGGGAATGTGGAGAGGATTAAAAAGTGATTGGTTTAGAAATAGTGCATGTGGATGCAGACTGAAGATCATTACTTTATACTGCAGTTATAAAGGGCTTGGTTTTAGTCACCTTACCAAACAAAACCATGAGACATAGGAGCAGAATTAGGCCATTCAGCCCATCATATCTGCTCTGCCATTCCATCATGGCTGATTTATTTTCCTTCTCAAACCATTCTCTTGCCTTATTCCTGTAACCTTTGATGCTCTTACTAATCAAGAACATAACACCCGCTGCTTTAAATACACCCAATGACTTGGCCTCCTCTAGGGTTTGTAGTAATAAATTCCACAGATTCACCATGCACTGGCTAAAGAAATGCTTCCTCATCTCTGTTCTAAAGGGCACCCTTCTATTCTGAGACTGTGCCCTCTGGTCCTAACTCACCCATCATTTCCTGTTCCAATCTATCTAGGCCTTTCAATATTCATTAGGTTTCCGTGAGATCCCACTCCCCTACATATTCTACTAAACTCCAATGAGTACAGGCCCAGAACCATCAAGTGCTCCTTGTACATTAACCCTTTCACTACTGGGATTATTCTCATGAAACTCGCCTGGACCCTCTTCAATGCCAGCACATCCTTTCTTAGATAACAGGCCCAAAACTGTTCACAATACTCCAAGTGTAATCTAATCAAAGCCTTACAAAGCCTCAGCATTACATCCTTGCTTTTATATTCTAGTCCTCTGAAAAAGTCTCCAAACATTGCATTTGCCTTCATTATTACCAACTGAACCTGCAAGTTAACCATTAGGGAATCCAAGTCTCCTTGCACATCTGATTTCAGAATTCACTCCCCATTTAGAAAATGGTCTAACCCTTTACTCCTTCTGCCAGACTGCATGACCATATGCTTCCCTGCATTGTATTTTCTTTGCCCATTATCCTAGGCTGTTAAAGTCCTTCTCAACACTTGCTGCCCCTCCACTTATTTAAATGGTTCAGAACAGAGTCCAGCATAGATTGACTCAATAATCTTGCCATAATCTTATTAAAAACCACAAACGCTCAAGAGTGCTGGTGACCTTATCTTGGTTCTGCTCATTAGGCAAGGAAATATGTTGGGGCACATAACAATGAAAGCTGAAGAATTGTTGGGAGTTAGAAATGCTGTGGTTTTCCCTGACTGGCAACAAGACTAAATTAATTTATAAAGCCCTTCACCTAATGTAACAAGGAAGACATACAGATATGTCTTGAAGGCTATACTATGATGTAAGGTTTCAGCCAAAGTTTTCTCCTATGGAAACTGCTAATGAATAACAGCAAGACAGTAATGTTTGAATGATTATTTATCACAAATGGTTTGGTGAGTAAACAATAAACAGGTAATGGATGCATTACGACATTATAGAATTTTTAACAGAAATCTCTAAAAGTCAATAAAAAAAGAAAGGCTGTTGGAACTCTTGTCATTGTACAGGCTCTGCGGTGAATTCTGAATAAGACCAAGCAACGGAGGTTACATCAACAACACTTAATGTTCTATAATATTCCTAAAATTGGAGAAGATAGATGCATTTTAAAATTCTGCTATAAAATGAATGATTTGATCTGTTCAATCTGAGATAATTTTTCTCTCCCAAGTCCATTAGTTCACACTGGCATTTGATACTACATGTTCTATTCATTCTCTGGAGACTGTTTTCAAAGTATGGCCCCACACACTGAGCACTGACAAGCTATTGAACTGCAGAAAACTCATACCCAAGTGAAAAACATATGTACACTCTCTTGAAGGGTGATTAGGAGTGGAAACACTGGTCAAAATTTCTCCATGTTAAGGCTGAAGGACACTTATCAGTACAGAGACCCTGACCCACATCAGGTCTCAATCCTTGTACTTTTCTCATTATATGGATAGAACTGCGCACTTCCTGGTGGACGTGTGGAATGGTGATCAATTTAGTTTCAACACAGAAGCTTGTTTTAGATAAGTGTAGATAGATGAATGGGAGATGAAATTGGAATTCAAACCTGTTTACAATTTAAATCTCCTCCTAAGAGGCAGAGTTGCTTCTTTTTTATTATGAGCAGAGATAGTCAATTGTCATATATACAAACTGGGGAAATTGAACATTACATAAGTACACCTTGTACTGTGCTCACTGCTTACCATAACAGGTTTTTGCGTCCTCCAATTCTCTATCTCTGTTTCAGGGTATCCCTCCAAAATCATTGGCATCCTGGACCTCATCAATACCTTTGCCCTCCTCCATTTCGGGTCGTTCCCATTCTCAGTTGACCCCCTTCACCATTGTAGGGAGGGGAGGGTGGGCATTCAGCTGCCTAAGCCCTTGAATTCTCCCAGCAAACTTGTCTACATTTCTCCTATTTCCAGTCTGGCATTTTGACCAGCATTTCTCTCATTGTTCCAAGGAGCATCTCTATCTGCAAGGGAAACTTTCTAATCTTTAAAACTGTAAACGTAAATCGCTATTTACCTAGTTGCAATTGCACACTTCTATCTGGTTGTTCAGTCGCCACCTCCCCGTTTTGCCTTTTTCATTGTGCCAAGGGGAAATTATACCATTACACTTCCTCATGCTATTTGATTTCCTTTAAAGAGATGGTGCGATTTGCATCACAAATCTAGGAAGATGTAAATGGGCGTGTCTATTGTGTTCAGTCTCACCTGCATCGGGGTTTGTCAATTGAAAGATTTGAACCCTCTCCGATATCTGTAATGTCTCTGTGAAAAACACACTTTCAAGCACCTTGTAAATAACATAAAGTTAAACACTCTCCCTTTGAAAGAGGAAAGAACAGCTTTTTGATTCGCGGGTCTTGCAAATTCCCGAGTGAGATCGCAGAATCAGTCAACGGATGTTCTAATCGACTTTTTGTGTGTGTGTATCATTTATAAGTGTAATCAGGAATCAGGTATGTAAGGAGATGGGAGAGAGCGTGGCACTGGGTTGGCGTCGGATTGACGGCTGGGTAGGCAGATGAATATAAATGAACTGGTGTGATTAGAGGGGGAAATATTTTTTCTCCTTTTATTCAGTAGATCAGTTGAGTTTTGTTATGTATAATTCCCTTATATCAAGACAGGCAGGGAATAAACCTTCATGTAAATCATTTCGTCAGCTGGAACCCTATTAAAATCCTTGAGTTTTATTCTCGCTCCCTCTGACTGCCACGCAAGATTCCTATTTTCTTATCAGTTCATTCACCCTTTACATTTCTGAAATTAGAAAGAAAACACCACCCCCTCCTTTACCATAGCTTCAACCCTAGCGCCTACCCCAGCACCGGATTTGAAAGGGACTTGGGGGCGGGAGCAGGCATCCCGCTCTCCTAAAAAAAATGCAACTAGATCCAATTACAGATAATGCCTCTGGAAAAAATAATGTTGGTCTGATGCCTGTTTGACATTAAGAGGAAGACGGAATGAAACAACCAAAATCACAACTTTAGATAGTCTTCTTCAGACCTAACCTGGTTGACTCGTAATCTTTAAATTTATGTCTTTTGCCTGGCACAACAAAACAGATTTCAAATAAAAATCATTAGTTAAAGACATGGGAAATATCATGCCAAGCCTTAGCTCTGTACACTGTCTTGCAGCGTGGATCTGGTGTTAGTGATAGGAGGTAACATGCCTAGTCCCGCTTTAATGTTAAACAGCCTTTGGATCTCGGGTTAGTTTGTAATGACAGTGAGGAGTTAGCATGTACTGGAAAGGGACAAAACGCGCACACTTCTAATGTCAGACATCCCATTAAAAGCCTGATTTTTTTTTAATGGGAAACGCATTTTCCCCACGGTAAAACAGGATTCTGAAATTCCCGGGCACTTGAAAAGAAAACACTCATCTTTCCATCAATAATTTCAATCGCTTTTTTAAAAATCGTCTCATTTGCTGTAAAATTAGCAGAAAATTAGCTTGAATGCTTTATTTGTTACAATACATTTTTAATTGCGGATAGGGTTAGAGAGGAAGAGGGTTGAGATCAGGGTTGAGAGTGGTTGGAAAATCTGTGTACACGCCAATCCACGTCGCTATACTTTTTTTTACTTTTATCACTAAATTAAGCATATAAATTACATTAAAGCATCCGACTGTCGTATTAAATTAAATAAAATAAAGGCCAATTATCCGCTCCTTTTATGTGACGCGAAGCTGCAGCCCCGTTTGAAAGGAGTCCGGAAAAGATAAGGAAGATTGAATTGAGCATATGATCCTCTGACTTTTTGTTCGGAAAATATAAAAATGCCGAGACGCAGTTAAAAAAAGATCTATAGGCTCACTGTTATTCCGCTGTGCAATTTCCCTTGTGATATAACAGAGCTCTTTCGATATACAAAAGGCAGATTTATTAATGAACATCACCCGCATTCGGCGATTTAAAATAAACATAACATATTAGAACTGCTGCTTGCAGGCGAGGTGGAGGAGGGTGGGTTGAGGCAGGGGTGGGGGGGGGGTGTCAGACAGCCTGTGTGGAGTTTGATATTGTGAGCTCTCCATGCAAAATAATAAATCTGTATTCTGCGGGAAGTGTAGATATATGGACGGACAAACATTCTGATGTAGAGACTAGGTGCTTTCTCATTAACCATTTAAATGCCGCTTTTGTTTCCCCTGCTTCTCATTGCGGAGGCTTTCCAAAATAATATCTTCGTCAATTTCAAATAACAATTCACAGAATAGAAAAGCAACAGGAAAGCAAACCATTGAAACTTCGCGTAAAACCCGAAAATGCTGGAAACACTCAACGGGTCAGGCAGCATCTGTGGAGATAGAAACAGAATTAAATATTTCGTCTGAATGGTTTAAACGCGTATTTGCAGTTTTCTGCCCTTTAAAAGCTTTAACTTCGTGACTGCAAATGCCGTGAAGAAAATATTCATCTTTTATTTTGCAAAACCACTTTCAGTAAGGGAAATTTCGAAATGTCGGAAAAATGCACGCATTGATTCTCATTCTGTTATCTTCAACTGATTGCAAATACACAACAGCAGTTCAATGTCCATCGCTTCCTGATTTTTATTTGTTTGTTCAGTAGATCGGACTACAAAAGGTCAGAAATAAACGTAGTCTCTAATAGGAAATATATTTGTGTGCCGATGAAACGACTATTGATATCTCAACTGCATGAGGATATTTCAGAGTATGAGTATACCATTTCTGTTGACATTAGGCTTACACTAAACAAACTCATTGTGTAGATAGTATACATTTATCCTGCAATATAATTTACATACGAAATATTATAGTCCCTGTGCTACAACACAAATATAAAAAAATGTCATCTTTAATACATTTTTTGCAAAAAAAAACGGGGAAATAGTCTGTAACGGGGAGGAGAAACCAGCAGTATAGTAATATCATTCCTATATTCCAAAGATGAATTTGCATGCTTTAGGATTAACACTAAAAAAGTCCATATTCAGTTCCCATCGAGTATCACCATAAATTACAGAACCCAGATAAGGACTCGAGAATGTAATAAGGCACGAGATGCTGGTTTTATATTGAATTGCACCTTGGGCGATAGTGCAGAATACAGAGAGAAAAAAAACTTCTTCGAGCATATGTTCTTGGCAGATAAGTAAACAATCTGGATGCGAAATGTAAATTTTAATTAGGAAGTAATGCCATTACACCTCAGTGTGTTAATCCCGTACCCACCACCGTGACATAACACAACCCCATAAACTGTGTGAGAGAGAGAAAAAATCCAGCCTCACGCCACTTTTCCCTACAAACCAATTGTTTTCATATTTTACCTCTTTGAGTTAATGCCGTGTTAAACTGTCTGTAATTATTAATTCCGCGACTCTCTCTGATTAAACGCTGCGCCCAAAAAAAATAAATGTTTCATGTTATCCTTTAACTGGAGTCATTTGATATGCCTAACATATTCTCTTATATTACTTGTAATTATACCGAGGCATTTGCATCTGAGAGGGCTATTTAACGTTTACTTCGCCGATTGATCTTTTTTTAATACAGTACTTTGAAATTCTAATAAGCATCACGGACCCCAGGAAATCCTTGCAAGAAATTATTTGATCGCACCAACCATTCACAGGACGTTGGCTCCGATTGTCCAACATCAATAGGAAATAAAAATAAAAAATATATACAGAGAGAACAGCGGATTTTCCCTCTAGGGAGGTGGTGAACAACGCGAAGGAAGGGAGAAAGATGGGATTTAGCGCGGTGAAGCGAGCAGAGGGGAAATCAAAGTGATAAAGAAGAGAGGGGAAGCATACTGGGGTGTTTTATGTTTGTTTGTGTTTCGGGTTACTGACAAACTAAAAATCATCGACGCTTGTTTGCCAGGTGTGCATAAATAAACGTTTTAGTGCAGTTGGGATGACAACTTTGGCAACCGTGCGAACCGCTGTGGGACCCGCTCCTATCATCAACTGAGCAGATCCTGAACACCACGCCAGCTTCAAATCTCGTCACTCCGGCCGCTTGCTCTTCTCCCAACCATCTCACTTCAGCAGCAGGTAGCAGTGACTTGCAAGCAAAGTATCTTAAAAGACCATTTGTTTAATATATATATATATGTATTAAACAAATGGTCTTTATGGACTATATATATATATAAATAATTATCACCAATAATGGTTCTATCCCTCTGCTTCACGGTTAGATTGTCAAATTGAAAATTAAACGATTGACTAAAAGTTCACGTCAAAATTAGAATCTGGGAAGTAAATTTTGATTAGGCAAAACTTCTTGTTAGAGCGGAAATAACTTCAAGGTGTTAAAACTTCTTGCAACTTTAATACAAAAATCTTTGAAACTGTATCATTTGAATTATTAATAGATATTTCTTGAATAAAAATTCCCCACCTTCCACGAAGAATTTTAGATATTTATTATTCAGTTTTAAATATCCTTCTCCCCCCTCCCTTTTCCTGAAATATTCATACCGATATTTCGTTGCCTGTTGCTCTGACGCCGAAATCAGTTTGCTAATCCGGTTTGATTTACCTGTACCATTTAGCATTATCTCCACTGAGTTGCCGGGCCTGCGAGTTCATTTTACTGTCCGAGACGGGGACGATCGGATATGCGCGCACATTATAAGGATTGGTGAAAAGGTCGGGGAGAGACTCCCTAAACAGGAGTTGTGCTGTTTCCCTGTCATTAATTCTATGCTCTTCTGATGTTTAAGGGCAATGGTCCAACTATGAGTTGGCATGAAAAATACTTTCACATTCTTAATGAGCATTCCCCAGTCCAACACTTCTCTCTTAGTAGTTCGTATTTAACTTACTTCGCTTCTTTCTGGATTCTATCCGTATTAAGTTTCCATTCTTACCTCGTCCTATTTCCCATCGCCCGCATTGCCTAAGTACTATGCCGAGCCAACAACGGTAGAGAGTGACGGCCCTATTATTGTAATCTGAAACCCCGCGCTAAGTGTTTGGAAATAGAGATTTAAGGTGCACTATTTGTACCTGTCTGTTTAGTGATTTTATTTACGTATTTTTGTGTTAAAATTACGAAGGTTTGTGCTAAGCTTTCTGGGTGAACTAGTTTAGCAGGAACTAACTGCCTCCGGGAGATACGAGACTCGACAAGTGACATCAGACTTCAGAATATCAGTTCATTCAGGTGTCAAGTCGATTAGCAAAACAGAATTTGTTTTGCCTTTTTTGGGGAGAAAAAAATGAGATTGCTTGTTAAAGTGTGAATGAGCTAACCGAGAGTTAAACAATTTGTTAAAAGCGGCCTCTCTGTGACAAGAATTCATATCAGCACCTTCGGTTTTTAGCACAGAGGACCTTTAATACCTCAACTAAGCCATGATTAATAATATTTTAGCTCTGACCACTCCTGATTTACGTGACAGCATTTAAAAACAGAGCGGACACTGCACGTAGGAATCAGATCGGTAACTCTTCGCTTGGACCCGGAAACCGATCGCGCGAGAGAGAATGCCACATATATTTGAACACAAACCATGTATTTTTATAATGTTCTACTGATTGCATTGTTTAGCTGTTAATGCAAGGGGGTACGCGAGTGTGCCACATAAACTATTCAGGAAATCTAAGAGGGACCGACTTTAAACTAAGGTCCCTTACTCGCCACAGCGAGTTCCGTGTACGTGACAGAGTACGGAACTTCATTTTTAAACCAAACTTGGCAGCCTCAGCTGTTCAGTTTTCTTCTGAAACCGACTGCGCTGCTGTTCTTTTCTTGTTGGGAATCTTTATTTACTTGTTAAAAGGACGAGGTAGCCTTCTCTGGCACGATAATTTGGCCAGATCCATTCTGTGAATATTTCGAGCCTGTGTCTTAATCACGCTGAGGGCAGGATCATTCTGTGCCGGTGGTTTTTACTTCGTCCCGGCATGCACGCCACAACACTGTAGGGACTGAGTCATAATACAAACAGCCACCTCCATTGATATTCACAGCAACCAGATGGGTGATTGCACTCCCTTCTGCAAAAGGCTGTGCCATCGCTATTTGTACTTGCAAAGACGACCCATCAACCTTCTGCATAATATTTTGCCGTAACACTTAAACCGCTTAATCTCAAACTCCATCTCAGATGTTTGGCGAATAAAGTGGCAATTTAAGATATGACAGAAAAAGGCGACAAGGAGCTATTAGTAAAACTATCTAAAGTTAGGAATGTGAAAAAAAAATCAAAGTGCGCTTAGTTGTTCCCAGTCCAGGTAAAGGACCACCACACCTCGTCAGTTCATATTACATCTGAAGTATCGACACAAGTATTAAAATAGTAATGCTATTAAGTGTGGACTGACATTCGTTTGACCTGATGCACCACTGGGTGTGACTTGAATGAGTTTGGGAGTTCATTACCTGAAATCTTTAAGCAAACCATACCACACTGACGATTAGACCTGGCCTGGCATTTCCACAGAACCGAGCAGTCAAGGTCCCCGAATAGCCAGGCTCAGCGTTTCTCAATTTCATGAAGGATGTAGCGGTGTAGAATAACCGGCTCTTTGCCTTCATCTTTAGAACAGCACTCTTAACCAAACAAGAATAATTAATATCAAGCAAGCAATCGGATGGTACTATTTATAAGAAAGTCAATTTTTATCTTCTATTAACTTCAAGACTCACTAACTCTCTTACAGTGAGTTAAATATGTCTAATTTAATCACGAAAGGTAAAAGATGCGTTTCACGCATTTCGGGCGCATTTCCCTCTTATACCAATGCGATTGACACTCGTTTAGCCACTTGTGAGATTATATTGTGAAATATTTATTGTGAGTTCACACGCAGGTGGATTCCAGTTTCCAACAAACATACTGTATTCTGCATATATTAACTTTTGTAGACATCTTGTCTTTATTTAAAACATTGCCTGTGTTCAACAACTGAACAGAGTTACGAGGTAAAATCCTTCTGGATACAGTTTGTATTTGAGACATACCCTTTTTAAAACATATTTAAATTGTCATTTTTAAAAAAATAACCAACGTTATTGACTTCACGTCTGAAGTTCGGTCTGAAATAAAAACCGTGATCAGATTCCAATGGACGATCAGAAATAACAAGTGAGCACTATGTCTAATATAAGGCAGTCAGTGCATTTAAACGCTGTCCGTCTTCGCTAGGTTATGAACAACCCCTCACTTATCGTTAATTTTAAAAGTTATTTCGCAATCCCCAACGAAACTGCAACGTCGTCTCGACGAGGTGGCAACGTTTTAATACAAGTCTTGTTTCCGATGTGCAAAGGAAATTTGAGGACTTGTAATAATTCAGTCCAAAACAAAATGACCACGTGGTATTATAGACCAATATACATGTTAATAAATAAAACCGAGAAGCTGCCAAATGTTTAAGCGGCAGCGTTTCAAACAAAACATCTACAATTATACAGCCAGTTATCCGCCGTCTGCAGCACATCCAAGTCTCATGCTACAGACAGTCTCCGTCACAAAGTTCCCTTCTTTTAGAATCTGTGACCAGAATAGGGACAGAGTTTCAATTTTTTTCGAGCCTTTAGTGTACATGCAATGTAAATTTTAAGATCAGAGGCAGTCTTTTATAATTATATATATTATTTTATATATATATATATTTCTCTCCCTGTTTTACATTGCAAGGTGCTCGTGCCGGGGTCGGGAGAGATTGATCCTCATTTCTTTCTGCTTGTTCCAATACTGTTCCGGCGGATTCGTCCCAGGCCTCAGGAGTCGGGATCGCTGAAGATGAGAGTCTTTCTGTTGTTGCTGTTGGTCGCGTTGTACATGCAATGCAGAATTCAAGTTCACAAGTCTTTTGCTTGGTGCTGTTAACCTACATGGTTGCAGCGTGCGCCGAAGCATAAGGGTCTATCCCGCCTTTGGTCATTCCCGGGAAAAGTATGTAAGCAACTGGGGGCTGTAAACTCGAGGCGGACCAGGCGGTACAGTTACAGGGGACCACATAACCAGGGTTGGTGGGCGATGGGTGGGTGTGCGTATGCTGGCTTGGGCAACTCAAACTGCCGAATGCTCCGCTTTGATAGCCCAAGGTGGATGCGTAGGGCAGGGTGGTGGCAAGGGTGTGGGGCACCTCGGTCATCTTCTGGATGGCGCTGGAGCCGAACTGGCTGGGGTCAAGCAACGAGTAAGGCGCCGAGGTAGGCGGGAGGAAAGCTCTGGCTTTCTCGGATGCACCCAGGAGAGAGTCGGCGGCAGACATCGAAAGTCCCGCGGCCTTCAAATGATCAGTGTCCCCGAGGTAAGGCAAAGGAAAGACGTACCTGTCTTTCTTTAGCAGGTTCTTGGGTTTGCGCCGAGGCCGATACTTGTAATCTGGATGTTCTTTCATGTGCTGCGCTCTTAATCTCTTGGCTTCGTCAATGTATGGTCTCTTTTCAGCCTCCGACAGCAGTTTCCACTCAGCGCCCAGTCTTTTACTGATCTCGGAATTGTGCATTTTGGGATTGTCTTGGGCCATCTTCCTCCTCTGACCCCTCGACCAGACCATGAATGCGTTCATGGGCCTCTTGATGTGGTCCGCGGGTTTGGACATCCTGGCGCAGAGAGAGCAAGCACAGAGGATCGACTTTGGAAAGGAGCGCCCCCGAGATGAAACAGCTCACCTCTCTCTGAAACAACACTCACCCACACACAAATCTTCCTTTAGCAAATCATTGCGGCCGCAGTCGAAAATCAAGGTTCTTTTTTTGTAACAGCAGAAGCTCTTCTTTTTAAAAAAAAACCTGAATAAACTCGACAAAAGATTGCAAAGACCTGAGTTCTTCAGCTAAGTTGCTCCGATGATCAGTTTAGTAGGGCGTTTTGTTTTGCAAATATATATTTTTTCTTTCTCACGCTGCTCTTTTTTTCTTCTTTTTTTCCTCCTCCCCTCGGAGGTGTCCGGTCAGCTAGAGCACCTGGACAGTAAATGAAGAAGAAATCTCGTGATTTCAAGTCAAAGAGCGACGGAGTTCAAAGCTCCAGAAGGGTTTGTGAAGTGCTCCCGAGTCCGCACGCGAAGTGACACAATCACTGGGCGTTTACCAAACTCCCCGGGCGTCCAATCAAGACAGAGAAAGGGGGAATAATGCCATCGGACAGAGAGAAAGGGAAGAAAAGATGCAAACTATTGTCCAAAAAGAAGAAGACGATTAATGAATGAATAATTCACCCCTCCATTACACCCACACACACACACACACACACACACACTCACACACCACACAGAAACACACACACACACACACACACACACACACACACACACACACACACAAACACCAGAAAAAACAAGACTTTTTCTGTTACTGTAGCACCGGAAAATATAAAGTAGATTAAAATATGCATGTGGGGCTGGTTTTCCATTCCGAATAAGTAAACGAATGATCTGTGAAGTAACGTTATGGACAAACAACGCTGCCTTTCCTGCCGTTTTTATACCGTGTTATATAAGCTGAACCTTTAAGTCTGGTTCATAATTCGATTCCATTCCACTATCTAATCAATCAGCCTTTGCACACTTGTTAATTCCAATTCCTGACTCCTAAGTAATATTGCAACAACTCGATTATTACACTACTCGTTGCAAAAGTCGGTAAAATATCAACCTTCGGGATTTCTGTACACAATTATGTTTTACAATTAGTGCGCTAGCTAATGCAATTTCCACTATAACCATTCGCATGTTTTAATTGTATTTTTTAATAAAATCAGCACGCCAAAAAGCCATCGATTTACGAGTAAGACAAGGCAAACTGAACGAGAAATCATTTTCCTTTCCCTGGACAATTGCTACAACCACACAACTCCTGGATCCGCCGAATGGAGATGCAAACTCTTGCTCCTTAAGTTACTAAAAGAAACGAGCACTGTAAGTGTAATCCTGAAACGTCTTTAACTGCCTCAGGTAACAGCACGAAAAAACAAAGGACCATCCCTTTTTCGACGTTGCCTTGTTAGAGAGCGAGCGAGAGAGAGAGAGCACTTGCAAATCCAAATTCAATCAGCTATCATGCACCATTTAATAAATAATTGCCTGGGAAATGTGCAGCTGCCCTTAGGGGGGGTGTTTGTGAAATGGAAACAATTGTCTGTAGCTCCCCGAGAGACCCGTGTGTGCCGGGCTTGGTGACTCTTGCACCTGTCGACTGTCTCTGCTTCTATCGCCGCCCGGGGAATCACATCAGAATACCTCACTGCCGCTAAATACGAAGGTCCACACCCCTGCATTATCTTCCCGCTTCGGTTCTATTCAGGACTTGTGAATATTTTATTTCTTTTTGATAATTTTCCTTCTTGTACCTCACCGCTATAATTTCATCCCCCTTGATCACTCCTTCTTTTCCTCTAATTATTGGCCCATCTCCTCTCCCGGTGCCACTTTGATATTTGTAAAATATGTGTCTCCCCTCGTTCTTCACTTTGTGACCATATTTCAATCTTTGAGCACTTTTCTCCTGAAACAGTTTGTTTGCACAGAGGACCTGTCCACTGACGGAAATTTACTGATATTTTTCAGCAATAAGTGCTATCCTCGGTTGAAATAAATTTAAATGCTCACACACAAGGAGTGCTGATAACTTTATAATCCTTCTACACACCCCTATCTTTCTCTCGCGCGCGCACACACACGTTGTTTTCAGAACAATTGTTAGAGAAACAGCCCCTGCCACCGACCTAGTTACGCCTATCCCATTTAATTCTCCCATATTTTGCTGAAGAAATTAAAAACAAAGGGGGAAAACTGTGCCTGTCGGACAGCGGCTGCAGGGGAACAAACAGGACCAATGTTTGAGGTCAATTAGCTTTCATTAATTAATCGGCTCTTCGCAGATTACTCTGATGCTTTCTCCAGGCCCTTGCCCTCTTCGGTTAGTTTTCATTAGAAACACGAGTCTGAGTAGGTATAACCCAGGCGCAATGGAATGATCAAAGCTGACTTGAGTTTTTAGTTTCAAATGTATAAAATTTTGCATGGGGCGACATAGGGAAGTGGAAATGCTTCGGTCTATGTCTCACTGGCATTACCGTTGTCCCCACGAAGACCTCCGTCTTTGCTATTTGAAAGAAAAAAAAACACTTTTCATTTCGTTAAATATTTATTCAAATCACAGGGGGGAAGGGGGCAACACACACAATACAAAATCGCGGGTGGTTTCCGCACCCACTTTGATTTCGGGACATGTGAACGACATGCGGTTTATGGTGCTGGGACTATTCCCAGGTCATTACTTTCCCCAATGGAATGAATCAGCTGAAGTCTGCGCTGGATAAAAGGAACCCACCGTTTGAAACGATAGATTTAGATTGGTTATGGGATAAAGCAGATACTATCGCCATAATGCGATCACTGGAATTTGTACACTCAATATTGAGACCGCCGGAGCTCGCTCTTGCCATACGAATTTGCTTTTGGTTTATTCGTTTTATTAATATCACTGGAGAGTGTTTATTATCAGTCATGCCAGTCAGCGCCGTGAATATCGATCGATTATGAAAAGACCAAACTTTGGTTAGATGGATTCTTTCTATTCGGATCAGAGGCAGTTTTATAAAGAGTATCTTCGCCAACTTCAGTTCACATTTCAGATATTTATCAGCATCACTGTCGCGCATTTTAGATCATTTCATATTATTTTTCTCTCCTCCCTTTCAGCGCGATTCTGTTAGTTTCTTTCAACTAAAACCTCTTGCAGCATATTAAATTATGATGGTAGAGGGTGGAATCCAGAGATCTGCAGCTCTGAGTGAGACACAAGCTACCTGACTGAAATAAATAAAACTGTTTAAAAACCGTAATCTGGGAGCTGGGAGTTGATCCATAAGCGAATTCCCGTCAGTGCTCCTCACTTCTACAATCGTTGCTTCGCATTCACGGTAGTTGAGAGCAAGCAAGGTGTGGGCTGAGGATATTGTTTTAAGCGAAGTAAATATGTAAAGGCAATAGTTGTGTGTGGGAGAGGGGAGACGAGAGAAGGAATGATATATTAGCTGATAGGATTTAGAGATCTCTTGCCTCTACCAAATGACTCAGTTTAAAGTCCCCAATTCTTTCTCGCGGAAAAACGCACCACAGCTTTGCTTCAACCGGGATACTAATTTGCACATAATGAATATCCAATAATGGCTTGACTCTTTTATTTGTTTGAAACTAGAGTAAAACAAATAGTCGAAGCAAACTCGGAAGGGCGAGTTTCCAAAGATTGCTACTGGATGTTAGTTGCTCTCTCGCCGCCACTGGCTGGCTCCAGGGCTTCCTGTACAATATTCAAAATAACGCTGTCTTAAAACTACAATACAATTAAAGTGAGGCGTAAAATAACTGCAAATAATTCCACTCCTGTTTACTGCTGGAGTTGTGTGGGCTTTTGCGGAATGTCCCGGACATATCAGTTATCACCTCACAACAGTCAAATATTGTCAATCAGAAGTTAGCGAAATGTCAGAGCAAATCAATTTATTTCACCTCATGTTTTATTAAAACGTTATTTGCCAATGATTTGTACTTTACATTTTAATATTCCATTTCCATCTCAGCCAGCGTATATTTTTTCTTCCATTTCGTCTAAGATGATCCTGTATTTTTTCAACTGTTATATATCAGTTAGCAGCTAACTCGAGATTTCAATGTATTACATACGGAACGAGTCTATCTACCTGAACGCAATCCCAAACTGACCTTGCACACTGGGAATTTGCTTTCCTATCATTATGTATTTATTAATTTCTTTTCAATAGTTTTCAAATAAGAATAAATATTTAAACTTTGCAGAAATAGCAATACAACGATGCATTTATCGTGTGCACTTTAAACGTTTAACACAGCATCAAAATCCCACCAGCCAACGTCAAATGTATTTTATTTAATGCAATATTTTGAGCAGCAAGTAGCACTCTAGAAGCTCCACTTAACTCTCGATAGTCTTGTCGAAGAAGGTTACAGAAACTTGAAATTATATAGTACCTTCGGAATTTAAGTTTGACATTGTAACATTGTAATATGGGATCTTTTTTACATCTTTCGAAGGGGTTATTCGGCCATCTTTAGAAAGACGTAGCACCATCAAAGGATGAAGTTTGCCCGTGGTCAGTAGAGTGACCCTGTTTAGCAAGGAGACGGCTAGGTTTGGAAATGCGATGAGTCATATTTCCATCCGGCCAGCAGAGATCATTATGGTCCACAGTAGTTTTAAGTCAGTAATGAGTCTTGTTTGTGGGTGGGCTGAAGCGGTGGACGGGGATGTCGAATGAGGAATCTGACACCAACCTGATTGATTGTATTTATTTTGCTCTACAAATTGTTCAGTATCATAATAATGTGCCTGCAAACAAAACAAAAAGTTAGAAGTAAGCCAGCTAACTTTTTTTTTCTTATTGAAGCAAAGAGCAAAGGACCGTGATGATGGTGGAGCAAACGGATAAAGGCATGAAAGCACAATTCGCCAACTTTCAGGAATAACAGTTTCAAAAGGGAGATTGTTGTAGTAGAACTTCATAGAACACCAATAAAAACGACAATTGAAACAAAACAATTTTTTTGCACTCTTAAAGCCTTCCAAATAAATAAATCTGAACCCTTGCCACTGCCTTCAGGTAGCTGAGCTGCCACTCCCTGCACATGCCTGTTCCCAGAAGAATACATCAGACAGTATCTTCATGGTATTGGCTGTGGGATAAATATCTTCCTCTCCCCTTACAGGGCAGTGTTAATTCATTGTAACTCTATCACGGTGTTAACTTCTAGATGAGATCTTAGACTAATTTTCAAACTGCCCTCTCAGATACATAAAAGAAGTATGACTCCAAGAAGAGAAGTCATCATGTCTTCTCCAATTTTGCATCAGCAATAATCAAAGACACAGAGACATAAGAGATGGCAAATTTTGAAATGTAGAGCAAAAACAAACTGCGAGATGAACCAGTGGGTCAGGCAATATCTCTGATGGAAATGGACAGTCAACATTTCGGGCAAGGTGAAGGGTCTTGATCTGAAGTTGTCCACTTCTCTCTAGAGATGCCAGCTGACCATTGAGTTCTCCAGCCAGCTTGGTTTTTTTATTTTGTTCATTGCATGGAAACGTTTCTTTTCTTTCTGTTCATCATTCACAAAATGAGAACATTTTTGCCAATGGCAGCTTGATAGCCACACCAAACTACCCCTGACATGAAGCAGATAAGTGTCAACCACATTGATAGTTCTGGAGCTCTGTGCAGGTCAGGCCTGGTGGAGATGATAGACTTACGTCCATGAGGGATACCAGTGACCCAGACAAGCCTGAATGCATGTACCAACAGGCTTATAGACAGCTTCTATCTTGCTGTTATAAGAATGGTCCTGAGTATGTCAAGATGTACTATTGGCCACACAATCTACCTTATCATTTCCTTGCTTATTGTCTGCCTACTGGACTTTCCCTGTAATTGTAACATTTTATTCTGCATTCTGTTACTGTATTAACTTGACCTATCTTAGTGCACTGATGTGATAAAATGATCTGTATGAATGGCAAGCAGAAGTTTTTCACTGCACCTCAGTACATACAGCAATATGAACCAATTTACTAAATTACCAATTTTCAATTTAATTTTAAATTCTTCATTTAAACTTGTGTTTGTGAATCATTGATCCAGAGGTTTACCTGCCAATATCTTAGCTATCAGTATCATAACTCTTCCTGGGTGGGGGATATCAAGAATGATTCAGCAGCCTCACTATTGTCTTAGCTGCTAAGTACCAAAGAACATATTAAAAAGCCATATAAATGATGGTGATGTTGGAAATCGGACATAAAACAGAAAATGGTGTAAACAATCAGTAGCTGAGGCAGAAAAAAATATAATGTTAACTTTTCAGTTCAACTTGAACTGTTAATTTGATTTCTCTCTCCAGAGTTGCTGTCTAACTTGAGTGTTTCCAACTTTCCTTGTTTTTACTCACTAGGGAGGTGAACGTCTCTCTGATTTGGTTGGTGGTATGTGAACCAACACAAGACACAAATAAACTTTTGATCACATCTTTGACATATGGAATAGTGCATGAAATTATTCATAGAAGTGACCACTGTACTTAAAGAGCCACTGTCATGTCTTAGTACTGATGAGACATTCATTATGTTATGTGCTTTGCATCCAATAGGAAGAGATATGGCTGCTGAAAATTGGGCATCCTTGAGGTACTGTGTGCCATTAACAACAGGACAATATATAATATGATAGTCCAGCATATCTTTTGCTCCACTGTTACTTTCAAGCTGAGGGACATCATAGAACATATTTAGTGTCTTTGGGTCCAGAAAGAAGGGCACACTCTAGAAACAGCCTTACCTTTGGCTAAAAGTAAACTGCTGGAAGAACTCAGCAGGTCGAGCAGATGAATGGTTGACATGTTAAGAGTCAGTTAAGAGAACCATCAACTGTTTATTTCCATATATAGGTGTTTCTTGACTTGTTGAGATCCTGCAGAATTTTGCATGCATTGCTCAAGATTTCTGGTACCTGTGTTTCCAAGACAAAGTAAAATTACTGTTAAGGATTGGTGACCTTTGGCTTTCAATCAGAAAAATTAACTCATTTCCCTTTTTCACAGATGTTGCCTGACCTACTGAGTGTTTCTAGTATTTTCCCTTTTTGTTTCAGTTTCCAACACTTTTGAATGATATAATGTGGGCCCCTTTTCTGGATTTGAGCATGTTCATTCCAGAAGTTAACTTATGGCATAATATGTGACCTATCCTTTCGATTGTGTCATATCATAACTCATGTATCTCCTCTCTCTCTTCTACCGGGATCAATACATAATCATTCACAAAATAGTGATGAGGCATTGACTATAGATGGCACCACAGATGAATTTGATCCTTCCCAACCTACTGTTCATACAAAGACACAGTCCAGTAGGGGTCACTGTGTATTGGTTGGCAGTCTGGATAAACCTTTCCTTCATGAAAGACATTTTGAATAGTGTCATGGTTCATGCATACAATCAACTCCTCATACTGGAGGTCACTTAGTTTAAGTTATTAGTTAACTTAAACAATTTTAGTATTAAATTCTGCTTCTGATAGTCTATATATCAGGGATTTTAATCATTTGAACATCATTCCAGAGGAAGTAAGTGGGGCAGCATGGTAGTGTAGCAGTTAGCATAATGCTACTATAATGCCAGCAACCTGAGTACAGTTCCACCCCTATCTGTAAGGAGTTCTCACGATGACCATTTGAGTTTCCTCTGGTACTCTGGTTTCCTCCCACATTACAAAGATGGACTTGGTAACTAGGTTAATTGGTCCCATGGTCGTAACTGGGTGGTGTAAGCTCATTTATCTGGAAGGGTCTGCTATTTCCAAAAAAAAATTGACTTTCACTGTTAAAAAAGTGGATTATTATAGAGAATATCATGATGAACATGGATATTAATATTCACATACAAGGGATGATTGATAAGTTCGTGACCTAAGGTGGAAGGAGTCAATTTTAGAAAACCTAGCACATATATTTTTCAACATAGTCCCCTCCTACATTTACACACTTACTCCAGCAGTTGTGGAGCATACAGATCTTGGACCTCCAGAAAGTGTCCACAGCTCGAGTAATTGATGTTTGTGGCCTAAGGTAGAAGGAGATAGATGAGTTATACAGCTCTCGTTATATGGACATGCAAGCTAACTCTTTGAGTGACTATGCAGAAAGTTTGAAGGTAATAACTCATCAGTCAATAACTCATCAGAGGTGATTGATAAGTTTGTGGCTTAAGGTAGAAAGAAATGAGTTATTAACCTCAAACCTTTGCGGTCCGGCTTCTCAACTTCCTTCCTAACTCCCTGTAGTCTTTTTTCAGAACTTCTTCCCTTTTCCTATGACCTTGGTACCAATATGTACTATGACCTCTGGCTGTTCTCCCTCCCACTGCAGGATATCTTGAACACGATCTGGCACCTGGGAGGCAAACTGCCATCTGAGTTTCTTTCCTGGATCCACAAAGTGGCCTGTCTGACCTCCTAAATATAGAGTCCCATATCATTGTTGCCTTCCTCTTCCTTTCCCTCCCCTTCTGAGCCACAGGGCTGGACTCTGTGCCAGAGGCATGGCCACTGTTGCTTCCCCCAGGTATGCTGTCCCCCCTAACAGTACTCAAACAGGAGTACTTATTATCAAAGGGTACAGCCACAGGGGTACTCTCTAGTAGCTGACTCTTCCCCTTCCCCCTTCTGACTGCTACCAGTTGTCTGTCTCCCAAGGCCCCAGTGTGACCACCTGCCTATAACTCCTTTCTATCACCTTCTTGCTCTCTCTGACCAGACAAAAGTCATCAAGCTGCATCTTCAGTTCCCTAATGCAGTCCCTTAGGAGCTGCTGCTCTACAAACTGTGCGCAGATATGGCCATCCGGGAGGCTGGGAGACTCCAGGACCTCCCACATCTGACACCAAGCACAGGAAACTGGCCTCTCACACATTCTTCCTTTCCACAATTAACACAGGTAAACCTACCTCGCTCATCCTGTTACCACCTAAGCCAGGGGTCGGCAACGTTTACCACTAAAAGAGCCAATATGGACCCATTTCCCACAGAAAAGAAAACACTGGGAGCCACAAAATGAAATAACACTGCATACAACGGGTTTTTTTTGCCTTTATGCTATGTATAAACAAACTATAATGTATTGCATTTTTGAAATTGATGAACTCCTGCAGAGAAAACGAAATTACATTTCTGCATGCAACAAAAACATTTTGAACTCCGAAAAAAAGACGTTGGGTTGAAGGTTACTACATAGGTAGCCTACCTTGGATCGAAGAATTAAAAGAAAGCGCGCACTGGCGGGTGTCAGGCATTGGCTGTGGTGATGTATATTAATAGCGATAAAAAACACGTTGTAGCGCTGTAGCGCTACACGCAGCGCTAAAATAAAGACTGCAGTCAAAGGTAACTTTATTCGAACTAAACAGCCTTGCTTTTAAGCCTCCCTCAACCCATCCCCGTGGGCGCGGATGCTGCAAAAGACGCGTACTCACAAACCCCCGTAGGCTATCTCCCTTAGCCGGAATGCTGGCTAATTGTGAGGAAATGTGTCACCACACTTAGATTGTACAAGATCACCATAATCTTCAAATTTAGAATTACATTTCAAAAGCTAACAAACTAACATAAAATACATTTTAATTAAATACTGACCAATTATTTCCCAAAGCCACAGGGAGCCGCAGCACAGAGGTGAAAGAGCCACAAATGGCTCGGGAGCCGCAGGTTGCCGACCCCCGACCTAAGCCCATTGAGCAAAGCATTACCACTCTGCTATCTCGTACTCCACTGACAAATGGATAAGTTAGTCTTCTTTTTAAACTTTTCCCTCTCTACTGGCTGATGTCATGTGTCTGGGCAGTCTCGTCTCTCTTTTACCTTAAGTAGTTAAATGCCTTTGCCCTGGAAATTCTTAGCCATTCCACTCACAGCCTACTACTATGAATCTTTCTCTGACTGTGTCTTTTTTGTGTACTAATGTTTTGTTTTACACAGTCTTTTTTTTCTCTTCTCTGTCCTTTAGAACTTATGTATAATAGACATTCTTCCTGTTGTCTGTGATATTGCTACAAGCATTTTTTTCAGTACCATGTTTGTGCATATGACAATAAACTTTACTTGATTTGATCCAAAGGTTCTTATAAACTAATCGCTATTGTCTATGAGGAGAATGCTCTTGTCTTGTGAATTATTAATATCTCCATAATCTGTTTTTGTGATGTAGGTTAAAATTAACTACAGAGCAGGACTCATGAGGTATAGCTTCTCCTATGGTCACTTGAGAAGGAAAGTGAAGCCTCAGATTATTACAGTATCGCATCCAACATTCCCTTTAAGGTTTTGTTTATAGCTGCAAGATCCAACTATTGCTCTGAGCAGGAAATTCTTACACAGCCCAAAAACCACACAACACTATAAATGCTTCTTTGTAATATGCATATCACAGCTTTGGCATTCAGTGGGCTGGCAGTTTCTTAACAATTAGCTATGACTTCCATTCTGTGTTTATTGTTACAATTTGTAACAGTGTTGTAACTTGAAATACCTACAAGGTAATTTTGTTGAAGTTCTAAAATATTGCAAAGTAGAGGTTGTGGTACATTTATTATATAGAAAATTTATGAGTTATATTTGTTGACACATAATTAATTATAAGATAGTTCACAATTATATTATCTTAGATTTCAAAAGTATATTTGCATTAACATCATTTCAAAATTATAATAATATTATATAAAGAAAATTCCAGATGAACAAACAACAAAGGCTATGTGCATGGGAGCATTTCAGTTACTAAGTGGCTATGCACTTGCACAGCTTAGCTGGAACAGTGATCTCACCCTAAAGGTTTTACTGCTGATAGAGCAACACTCCACCAATATTCCACCAGATGGTCTACCAGGATTTTGTACTCTGATCTCTGCATTGTCTTTAACCTGAGGTGTTTTGACACAGCAGTGAAAATCCTTCAAACCAAGACGTAGCAGAGCAATATCAAAGGACATCCTAGTGATTATGTACATAATGCTATAATGTAGTGGAGCACCCAGAGTTAGGCAGACTATTAGAAAGTGAATCATAGAACATTACATTCAATACAATGGCCGTTTAGTGTTTCATGGAGGCTGTATTACTGAAAATTGAAATAATTGTGAATGATAAGCAAGTGAATGTAATTGTCAATTGACATTATACAGAGTATTGGTCAGTGACTTTAAGACAGCCTGAGATGGTATCTGTAACACAGTTACCATAATCAATGTGCACTATGGAACGTCAAAGTCAGCAAGTGATATAGAGCATCATAGCTATATCATGGACCTCAAATCAAGCACAACACTTATGGTCTACTGATCAGCTATAATTTCCACCCTCCTGTATGCTTATGAGGCCTGTTCTACCTACAGCAGGCAATTCAGGGCACCACCAATGCTATTTCCACAAGATTCGCCAAATTCAATAAGCTGATAAGCAAATGATTGTCAGTATCTTCTCCCAGGCCGATGATCCCAGCATCAGTCTGCTGGTTACATTCAACTGGGCTGCTTGCATGCCTGCAGCAGTTTTCTGATATAGCTAACCTTTTTCAAGCCCTTTCAAGGGAAGACATTACAAGGTGCGTAGAGGTAAAGTTGCAAGAATGTGCAGAAAATATCCTTGAAAAAATGCAACATCCCCATTGGCTCCTGGGAATTTTTGGCCCTTGACCCTTCAAAGTGGAAAAGTACAATGTCATACCCATGCACACTGTGTAAGCAGTGGAAAGATCAGAGCAGCCAAAACTATCCATTCAACTGTCCCATCTGTGAAGGAGTCTGTGGTTCCCTCAATAGTCATCTCAGAACACACAAGAAGTCATCTGTGATTCCAAGGGACTGTCTAAATGGAAGAGAAGTAAAAGGGGAAGAAGACAAAGAGGAAGAAGAGTAGGATGAAGAGGAACAGGAAGAAGAAGAGGAGGGAGAAGAAGATAAACTGGGTGTGAGAACAGGCTGCAATTATGGTATATGAAACTACAACAGCAAATGGACAGATCAAGTGAGTCGGCAAAACTTAACAAATGGAGGTTAATTTGTGGAAATATCAGGTCGTGCACTTTGGTAAGACGACTTAAAAGGCAGACTATTACCTAAATGGAGAGAGACCACACATCAGTAAGGTACAGAAAGGTCTAGGTGCCCATGTATGAAGGTACAGCAAGTAATTAAAATCAATTGGTATATTGACCCTTCATTGGCCGGGCATTAGAGGCATTCTTGCAAATGTACAGGTGACGGTGAGACTGAACCTGGGAGAAAGTGTATAGTTTTGGTCCCCTTATTTAAGAAAGGATATAGTAGCATTAGAAGTGCTTCACTAGAGTGTCTTCTCAAGAATGGTTAAAGAAGTTAGACTTGTATTCTCTGGATCTCAGAAGAACATAGGGTAATCCTTTTGAAAGATGTAAGATCATAAGGGGCATTAGGTTTGAAGTTGAGATGTTTCAATTAATGGAAGTGTCTTAAAGAAGGGGCATTGTTATAAAGGGTCAGTTATCAAAATCGGAATTCCTTCTGTCTTAGAGTGGTGAATGTCTAGAATTCTTTACCCTGGGCAGTTTTAGAGACCAGATCCCTATAAGTATTTAAAAGGGAAATATTTGAAAGATTATGGAATTGACAGCTGTAGGAAAATATATAGCACAGAGCAGGAGATGAGGCAGCATTTATTATATTGAATAATGGGATAGATTTAAGAAATTAGGTGTCCCACTCCTACTCCAACCTTCTTGTGTATATTGTTCTGTGAATCAATTAGTAAATATTACAAAGGCATTACAGTTAGTGAGCAAAACAGAACATCAGCCAATTAACACAATAGCCAAATGAAATTAGAATTTCCAGATACCACTGTATAGGAGGGAATATTGAAAACTATGGGTGCTGCATAAGATACTGGATTTAGTGAGCATCTTTATTTATATTAGCTAGAGTCCATAATGGAATATCAGAGTTTATATTGTGGGATAATAAGCGAGCATTCTTGTGTATCATGTGTGCCTCACTTATTCTTCAGTCAACTGATTGTGGGTTTTAGTTCCACCTCATTCCAAAATCTTTGCATTTGGACCATGTCGAATAGCTGATGGTTCCTCATCATATTGGAATCTTCCAAGGTAATGTTTGATGATTATCAGCTTTATATGCTGCCACTGAGTGAAGCAAGCCAGTGGTTGGGCTTCCTTCCTTTCAAAGCTCAAATGTTTTGGGTAATATACAGCTTTTCCCATTCAAGTGCAGCAACGCCAGATCATTGGTATATTATTGCGCCTCGTGGAGATGTTGAACTGAATCAACAATTGATGCACTGTTGCTTTAGTGCCTAACTCATCAAGACTCATACACTTCATATTGGCTATTCTATTTCAGCTGCTCTGAAGCACTTATTGAAGTAGTTAGTGAGCTTTGCAGTGCTCTTTCCTTTCCTACTCTTTGCTTTGTGGGTTCACTATTTTTAAGCAGGTAACATGTCCCAGTAACATCACAATGCAACACATTATGCTTTATATGGATCATGATAGCTTCTCTGCCCTGTAAAGAAAGAGTTTGAATATTTGTCCCTGATGTTCAGACATATAATAATGTTCAAAAGCAATAAAAAGGTTCATACTCAAAGTAATCTTTATATATCAGAGTACATACATGTCACCACATACAACCCTGAGATTCTTTTTCTGCAGGCATACTTAGCAAATCTATAGCTCAGTAACTGTAAACAAACTGTTCAAATGCAGACATAAATAAATAGCAACAAATAACGAACATGAAATAACAATTTTGGACTCCAAGTTCCCTGTCACTTTCATGGGATTTCCAAACTTTCTGATAGCTCTACGGGGAAATGACATTATGGCGTATTGTCAACGAATTATTTAGTGTTAAAGATGGTCACAGTCAGTGAGGGTTGGAATTAAGTCATCAAAAAGTACAGCACTATGAACCCATCAGGTTTCTGCAGAATCTTTTGTAAAGGACTGCAAACAGTTCCCACTTCTGCACCCCCACTCCTAAACCATGGAAGCTTCTTCTCCTTCATGGTATATCCAGTTTTCTTTCAAACACTACTGCTAAATCTTCATTTATCAGCTTACCATGCAGAAAATTTTTTCTTAAGTTATCTCTGGTTTATTTGCCAAGCACCTTAAATCTGTGTCGATCTGACACCAATGGAAACATTTTCCCTTTATTTACTGTGTCTAAATCCACCACAGTTTTTAACATGACCATCAAATCCCATTTTAGCTTTGTCTGCATTAAAGTAGCATCAGCTTCTCTATTCTTTCTGCATAACCACATTTTCTTATACCTGGAATCAGACCCATATATCAGAACACAGAACATAAAATATAGAACAATACATCACAGGAATCGACCCTTTGGTCACTACGTTGTGCCAAACTATTTAAACTGTAATTTAATACCTGACTAAACCAGTCCCCTCTGTTTACACAAGTCCATATCCATACATTCTCCGCATGTTCAAGTGCCTACTGTATTTGAGCCTCTGAAATGCTTCAGTTGTATTAATCATCCATGGCAGAGAATACCAGGCACCCACCATTCTCTGTGTTAAAGACTTACCCCTCATGTTACCTTTCAACTTACCTCCCTCGCCTTCTAGTATTAGATATTTTGCCCCGGGAAAAAAAAGACACTAGCTGTCTACTCTATCTATGCTTCTCATAAGCTTATAAACCTCCATCTACCCTCAGTCTCCACCACTCCAGAGAAAACAACTCAGGTTAGTACAACCCTTACCAAGACATGTGTCCAAACAGTAATTAAGCATAAACTTCTGAAACTTGTGAGTCATGCCTCTATTTCTAGAACCTAAGATCTCACGTTGTTTGCGAGTAAGATTATTGTGTGGTACTCCAGCAAATGCCTTTGAAAAATGAAGAAGCTGGCCATTGACTTCAGGAAAAGGGAATGAGTACATACCCATCATCTGTATCAATGGTGCTGAGGTGGAGATGGCTGAGAGCTTCAACGTCATCACTGTAAATCTCACCAGCAATTTTTCCTGATCCAGTCAAATAGATGTTACAGCCAAGAAAACACACCATTGTCTCTACTTCCTCAGAAGGCGAGGGAAATTAGATATGTCCCTGATGACTGCTATGAATTTTTACAGATGCATCCTAACCAGACGCACCTCAGCTTTGGATGGCAACTGCTCTGCTCAAGAACGCAAGAAATTGAAAAAAAATTATGAGCACAGCCCAGTCCTTCATGCAGTCTCGCCTCCCCTCCATTGAATCCATTTACAGTTCTGCTGCATTGGGAAAGCAGTCAACCTAGGCCTACCTGCACTCCTGTCATTTTCTTTTCTTCCTTCACCTGCTGGGCAAAAGGTAAGAAAGCTTAAGCTCACATTCCACCAGACTTAATGGCACAGTCAATCCTAGATTAATAGACTTTACAGACGCCAAAAACTGAACTCTTGAGCTCATGAGTTGCAAGTCTGCCTCCCTATGGCCCATGTACTTTATCTGTTGACCTGCACTGCACTATCTCTGCAGTGGCAGCAATTCGTTTCACTCCCACAATGGAATTATTATGGAATGATTTGTGTGGATGGCACATAAAACAACCTTTTTCACTGTAGCTCATTACATGTCACAATAATAAACTAATAACAATGTCAAGTTTATTTATGCCCACGCCCACCCATTTGATGCCATTAGAAAGCTCTACCAAGTTAATCAAACACTAATTAACATTAATAACAGTGTTGGTGCACTGCTATCAGTCCATAATTGTCTAAATAGCCTTTAGTTTTCTTCTGGTTAATTTTTTTTTCTATTTTATACTCATTGCTGATGCTAGATTAACTAGATTATCCTCCCACTTTCATATTAGATCAAAGATCCCTCCTCAGAACCTTTACCTGACCCAAACAGTTGACTGATTTCTCTTTCCACAGATACAGTTTCACCTGCTGAGTTCCTCCACTATTTCTGGTCCTGGCTCTTACTTGTTGTTTTAGTATACGGTCATTCTCTATTCATAACTTAGTCCAGCTTGATGCATCTGTTGTCTTTGCGGAATGGTCTAAGGTGAGGCGGCACATGCTCAAGTCTTGACCATTCACGTAGGTTCGACCTGAATGAAAGTCTTGCCCAGGTTATAAGTGCCAACAATAACTTTTCAGAAAACAAGCACTTAGACCATAAGACTATAAGATAAAGAAGCAGAATTAGGCCACTTGGCCCATTGAGTCTGTTTTATTTTCCCTCTCAACCCCAGTCATCTGCCTTCTCAACATAACCTTTAATGCCCTTATCAAGAACCTGTTGAACTCAACTTTAAATATATCCAATGACTTGGCCTCAACAGCTGTTTGTAGCAATGCATTCCACAGATTCCCAACCTTCTGGCTAAAGAAATTCCTACTCCCTTCTGTACTAAAGCGATATCTCTGTATACTGAAGCTGTGTACCCTGATCCTAGACATTCCCACTATTGAAAACATCCTCTCCATTGCAATTCTGTCTGGGCCCTTCAATATTCAGTAGGGTTCAATGAAATCCTCCTCATTCTAACTTGAGTGAGTACAGGCCCAGAGCATCAAACACTTTAATCCTTTCATTCCCAGGATCATTCTCATAAACCTTCTCTGGACCCTCTCCAAATCCAGTACATCCTCTCTTAGATATAGGTTCCAAAACTGCTTACTATACTTCAAATGTGTGAGACCTCCATCAGCCATGGTTGACCAGGGATATTGCATCTCAGCTGTCTAGATATGCAAGCCTGGGCAGTATGCTATGGAGAGCAAGCTCCCAATCTCCACATGTCTGATGAGCTCAAAGCAACGGCAGAGACTGATACAGTTTGGTACCAGCAGCATCGCAGGAGTTACCAGTCAGCATTGAACTCAACGTAGGGCTACCTTACGGACTCCAGCACTTGATTTTTTTCCTCGGGGTTTACTCCCAAATCTTTCCCCATGAGTGGGTATAGCCCAAGGCAGCAGAGGTTTTAGGTCAGTTTTCCTTCTCCTAAGTGAGCTGCCAACCACGGCCGATGAGCCCCATCTGCCCAAAGCAACTGCTTTTAAGGTGCTAGTAGCCCACCTTTGGCCCTTCTCCTGTCCGTAGAAATGATTCCACTAAGCCAGAAGTGAAGAACTTGGTTGTCAGAGGCTATTTGTGGCATTTAATAGGTAGTCCCCATTACCATACCTGGCCATAACAACCTTAAGGAACCATGTCAAATGTAGTCTGACCAAATCTTTATTAAGTTTCATCATTGCACCCTTGCTTTTATATTCTGGTCATGTCAAAATGAATACTAACATTGAAGTTGCCTTCCATACCACTGACTAACCTGTAAGTTAAACTTCAGGGAATCCTGCAGTTGGACTTCCAAGTCCCTTTGCACCTCTGGATTATGAATTCACATCCCATTTAGACAATAATGGATGCTTTAATTCCTTGTACAAAAGTGCACAACGATGCATTTCCTGACACTGTACTCCACCTTGAACTTCTTTGCCCATTCTCCTAATCTGTCCAAGGCTTTTTGCAGACTCTCCATTTCTTCAACACTACCTGCCCCTTCTCTTATCTGCTAACTTAGCCATCAATTCCATTGTCTCGATCGTTAATATATAACTGGAAAAGCAGTGATCCCAACACAGATCAAAAAGCCCCTTTTAGTCTTGCTCTTTGCCTTCTGCTGGTCAGTCAATCTTCTGTCCAGGCTGGAATCTTTCCTGTAATACCATGGGCTCTAATCTTGCTGAGCAGTCTCATGTGCAGCACCTTGTCAGAGGTCTTCTGACAATCCAAATAAACAACATCCACCAACTCTCCTTTGTCTATGCTGCGTGTCATTTCCTCAAGGAATTTCAACAAATTTGTCTAGCAATGTTTCCCCTCAAGAAACTTCAGCCTATTTTATCATGTGCTTCCAAGTACCTCAAAACTATCCTTCATAATGAGCTCCAACATCTTTCCAACCACGGAAGGCAGACTAACTGGCCTGTAATTTCCTGAAGGCCTGTGGCGACCCACTTTCTGCACAGGCGAACCGGCTCACAAATAGCCAGCACACAGGGGGAGACTTTGGTAATGCATCTCTGACATCATTTCCGCCCGGAGAGGGCAGGTGCTAGGGATTAAATGCCAGCGCCGTGAAGTTTGAATAAACTACTCTCCAAACGACTTATCGACTGCGTGTGGTTATTTCAGCGCTGTGTGTAGCACATCGCTACATTGGTGACCCCGACAGTCCAAACGGGATTTGGACCAAAGATGACCGACTCTTCAACTGTTCACGCAGTTTCGCTTAAACTGCCAACTTCCTGGACGCTGCGACCATGCGTGTGGTTTAGCCTAGCAGAAGCCCAGTTCCAGATTCGGCAGATATCCTCTGATTCCACACGTTACTACCACGTGGTGAGTGCCCTTGACCAGGAGACGGGCCGCCCAGGTTGCGGATTTCATACAGTCGCCCCCGGAAGAAGGCAAATATGAAGCATTCAAAGCGCTGCTCATTGGCGTGAGCAGGGTGGCTCATTGCCCTCTCACGGCGTGAGCGAGGTGCCCGCCTGCTTCACCTGGACGGTTTGGGAGACAGACTGCTGTCGGCATTGATGAACGAGATGCTGTGTCTGGCTGACGGACACAAGCCCTGCCTCATGTTCGAGCAAGCGTTCCTAGAGTGACTGCCCGAGGACATACATCTGCTGCTGGCCGACGCAGATTTCAATGACCCCCGGAAGGTGGCGGCCCAGGCAGACGTGCTGTGGAAAGCTGAGAGGGAGAGCATGGCGTCCGTCGGTCAGATTACCAGGCCACGCACCCAACAGCGGACCAGACCAGGCCCGGCAGGGGGGTGCACACAACACAGAGGCAGGAGTGAGGAGGCCAGTGAACAGTAGTGTTTCTACCACCAGCAGTGGGGCACAAAAGCCCGCCGTTGTCGCCCACCCTGCAAGGGCCAGGGCCAGGGCCAGCTGCCACTAATGACTATGGCAGCTGGCCACCAGGACAGCCTCTTGTACGTCTGGGACAAACAGTCGGGACGCAGCTTCTTGGTCAACACTGGAACGGAAATCAGCGTCTTGTCCCCGACGGGGTACGACACCCGCAACAGGAACCCAGGACCCACCCTGAGGGCTGCAAACGGCACCTGCACAGTGCAGCTGCAGTTCGGCTCCAGCCGGTTCACGTGGGACTTCACACTGGCCGCGGTGGCCCAACCACTCCTGGGGGTGGACTTTTTGCGAGCTCACAGCCTGCTGGTCGACTTGCAAGGGAGAAGACTGGTCCACGCTGAGACTTTGCAGACGTTCTCCCTGGGTGAAGCCAAGTTGCCGGCCCCACACCTGGACTCCATCACGCTGTCGGACAACAAATTCACCAGAATCCTGGCGGACTTTCAATCAATTCTGACACTGCAGTTCACGGCAGCCATGCCCAGACACAGGGTACAGCACCACATTCTGACCCAGGGACCACCCCTCCACGCCTGCGCATGAAGGCTCCCCCCGGAAAAGCTCCGCCTGGCAAAGGAGGAGTTCCAGAGGATGGAGGAATTGGGGATCGTACGGAGGTCCGACAGCCCATGGGCCTCTCTCCTGCACTTGGTGCCCAAAGCAGCCAGGGGTTGGAGACCATGCAGCGACGACCGCAGACTGAACGAGGCTACCACTCCAGACCGCTACCCCGTGCCGCACATACAGGACTTTGCAGCAAACCTGCATGGGGCAAGAATCTTTTCCAAAGTAGACCTTGTCCAGGGATACCATCAAATCCTGGTGCACCCTGAAGACATCCCCAAAACAGCACTCATCACCCCATTCGGGCTGATCAAGTTCCTCTGAATGCCGTTTGGCCTGAAGAATGCCGCACAGACGTTCCAGCGGCTAATGGACGCGGTGGGATGCGACCTGGACTTTGCGTTCATCTATTTGGACGACATCCTTATAGCCAGCAGTTGTCACCAGGAGCATCTGTCCCACCTCTGCCAGCTCTGCTCCCGCCTGAGTGATTTCAGCCTCACAATCAACCCAGCCAAATGCCAGTTCGGTCTCGATACCATCGACTTCCTGGGCCACAGGATTACCAAAGACGGGGCATCACCTCTGCCCGCCAAGGTAGACGCAATCCGCCACTTTGCCCGGCCCAACACGGTCAAAGGCCTGCAGGAGTTCATTGGTATGGTGAACTTCTACCACCGTTTCCTCCCCTCAGCAGCCCGTATCATGCGCCCTTTGTACACCCTGATGTTGGGTAAAGGCAAGGACATTACTTGGGACGGGGCTGCGGCCGCTTTCATTAAAGCCAAGGAAGTCTTGGCAGATGCCGCGTTGCTGGTGCACCCCAGAACGGACGTTCTGACCGCCCTCACAGTGGACGCATCCGACACAGCAGTCGGTGGGGTGCTGGAGCAGCTCATCGAGGGGCACTGGCAAACCTTGGTGTTCTTCAGCAAGCACCTACAACCACCCGAACTCAAGTACAGCGCTTTCAACCAGGGGCTGTTGGCACTGTATCTGGCAATCCGGCATTTCAGGTTCTTCTTAGGCCGTTCGCCACGTTCACGGACCACAAACCGTTGACCTTTGCTTTCATGAAGGTGTCCGAACCCTGGTCGGCTCGCCAGCAGTGACATCTGTCCTACATCTCCGAGTACACGACGGACATCCAGCATGTCTCAGGAAAGGATAACGTCGTGGCGGACGCACTCTCCAGACCAGCTGTCCCGGCCCTGTCTCTGGGGGTGGACTCTGCAGCACTGGCAGAGGCGCAGCAGGCAGACGACGAGATGCCCAGCTACAGAACTGCAGTCTCAGGTTTGCAGCTGCAGGACTTTCTCGTAGGCCCAGGTGAGAGGACCCTCCTGTGCGACGTGGCTACCGGTCAACCTCGCCCCATCGTCCCGGCAGCCTGGAGGCGGCGAGTTTTCGACTCCATACACGGTTTGGTGCACCGATCTATCAGGACAACCGTCCGGCTGGTCTCCAGCAAGTTCGTGTGGCACGGAATTCGCAAGCAGGTCAGTGAATGGGCCAGAATGTGCGTGCAGTGCCAAACAGCCAAGGTGCAGCGGCACACTAAAGCCCTGACGCAGCAGTTTGAACCCACCTACCGGAGGTTTGACCACATTCATGTGAATACCGTGGGCCCCCTACCAGTGTCCCGAGAAGCGCGGTACCTCTTAACTATGGTAGACTGGTTCACGAGGTGGCCAGAGGCGGTCCCGCTCACCGACACATCTGCCGATTCCTGCGCCCGAGCACTGATCGCAATCTGGGTAGCACACTTCGGGGTACCGGCCCACATTACCTCCGACAGAGGCACTCAGTTCACCTCCAGCCTGTGGTCGGCTGTGGCCAGCCGGTTGGGAACGCAGCTACACCACACAACTGCCTACCACCCACAGTCGAACGGACTGGTGGAACGCTTCCTCTGTCACTTGAAGTCGGCTCTCATGGCCCGCCTGAGAGGACCTAACTGGGTGGACGAGCTTCCCTGGGTCCTGTTTGGAATTTCAACAGTGCCCAAAGAGGATCTGCACGCCTTGTCGGCCAAGTTGGTGTACGGCGCGCCCCGGCTGTCCCAGGAGAGTTCATACCAGCCCCAAGGGGGCAAGAGGAAGAACTCGCAGCAGTCCTGGACAGGCTACGCGAAAGGCTCGGCAACCTGGCCCCCGTGCCGACTTCACAGCACGGACGGACCCCGACACATGTCACTACAGGCCTATAATTTCTTGAATGCCTGCTTCCCTTCTTTAAGAGTGGATTGACATTTGCAAATTTCCATTTCTCTGGAACTCTTCTACAATCTAATGACTCTTGAAAGATCACGACTAATGCCTCCATAATTTTCCCATGACATTTTTACCTGATTACCAGTTTCCATTTCTTCTGAGTCTGATGGCTTAACTAGTTGGAGATTTGCTAGACTATCTAATACCCAATTCATCCAATATCCAGTTTCTGGCCCCTTCTATGAGAAACACAATGAGAAATACTCCTTTTATGTTTCATCTGTCCCTTCTGAAGTCACTGATATGTGTTCATTTTGATGCCTAATTAACTTCATCACTACTTTGACAGTGTTTTGTTATTATCTTGTCCTTAGTGGGTCATGGAACTCCCATTTATAGAAGCTCTTATGGCATCAAAATTAGAAGGCAGCCAACTAAGACAGAAGTGCATCAGAACTTCTTCATCCAGAGGCTGGTGAATCTCTGGAATTCTCAGGGGATTGTGGAGTCTGCATCATTGGGTGTATTTAAAGAGGAGATAAATACATTTTTAAAAGCTCAGGGACTTGAGAGCAATTGAGAACTGGCAGAGAGCAGGATATGAGGCCCAAGACAGATCAGCTATGATTATATTAAATGGCTTGACAGACTTGAGGGCCCAGTGGCCAACTTCTGCTCCTATTATGTTCACCTTTTACTGACTTCTTTTTTTACTGTTCCCTATTCATTACATTCAACCTGACTTATTTTCATATTGTCTAGATGACACTGTTGATACCATTCTTTGTTTCATTCATGTGCCAGCTCAGTTATCCAGGGAATTCAGATTGGTTTATTACTGCCACATGTTCCGAGATACGGAGAAAAGCTTTGGGTTGCACACCATCTAGACAGATCATTCCAAACATAAGTACACTGGCGTAGTGGAAAAGAAAACAGAACCCAGAATCTAGGGTTACGGTCACAGAGAAGGTGCAACGCAGGTAGAGATATAAAGTTCAGGAGCTACAATGTGGTAGCTTGGGAGGTCAAGAGTTCATTTCTAGTGTATAAGAATCCTGTTCAAGAGTCTAATAGCAGTGGAATAGAAGTTGTCCTTCAGTCTGGTGGTCTGTGCTCTTGAGTTTTTCTATCTTTTGCCTGACAGGTATGAGGAGAAGACAGAACAACAGAGACAGATGGGATTCTTGGACATGTCGGCTGCTTTCCTAAACCAGTGGGAAGTGTAGGCAGAGTTAATGGTGGGGAGGCTGATGTGTGTGGTAGACAAGATTACGTTACCAACTCTGCCATTTCTTGCGATCCTGAGCAGAGCAGTTGCAATAACAAGCTGTGATGCATGTAGGTAGACTCACAAAGTGCTGGAAGACCTCAGCAGGTCAGGCAGCATCTGTAAGGAGGAATAAACATTTGATGTTCCGGGCTTTGTCACAGCTGAAGGAGTTGATTCAGCAGCTCCTCGGGACCCTTTCTGTGACACCACTCCCTTTCATCTTGAACTGTTCTCTCTTTTGACTTCAGGAGGGCACGGAGCGACCACTCCCCGCTGAACACGACGGCTCCTCGGTAGAGATCGTAAACAGCACCAAATTTCTTGGTCTTCACCTGACGGAGAATCTCACCTGGTCCCACAACACCAGCTCCATAACAAAGAAAGCCCAGCAGTGTCTCTACTTTCTGCTAAGGCTGAGGAAAGTCCATTTCCCCCACCCCCCCCCCCCATCCTCACCACATTCTATAGGGGTTGCATTGAGAGCATCCTGAACAACTGCATCACCGCCTGGTTCAGAAATTGCACCATCTCGGATCACAAGACCCTGCAGTGGATAGTGAGGTCAGCTGAGAAGGTCATCGGGGTCTCTCTTCCTGCCATCACGGACATTTACACTACACACTGCATCCGCAAAGGAAACAGCATTATGAAGGACCCCATGCACCCCTCATACAATCTCTTCTCCCTCCTGCCGTCTGGGAAAAGGCTCCAAAGCATTTGGGCTCTCATGACCAGGCTATGTAACAGTTTCTTCCCCGAAGCTATCAGATTCCTTAATACCCGAAGCCTGGACTGACACCTTGCCCTACTGTCCTGTTTATTATTTATTGTAATGCCTGCACTGTTTTTGTGCACTTTATGAAGTCCAGTGTAGGTCTGTAGTCTAGTGTAGCTTTCTCTGTGTTTTTTTTTATTACGTAGTTCAGTCTAGTTTTTTGTACTGTGTCATTTAACACCATGGTCCTGAAAAACGTTGTCTCATTTTTACTATGTACTGTACCAGCAGTTATGGTCGAAATGACAATAAAAGTTGACTTGACTTGACTTAACCTCTCCTGCCTTCCAGTATAACATGCCCCCTTCTGCCACACAACCCATTCCACAAGGAGCCCCTCTGACAGATCAAAACATCGATGATTCCTTTCTCCGTACTTAACCATACGATCTGCTTTGCATTTCCAACAATTCCTGTCCTTTGATTTTCAGAAACCACAAATTTTACTTTTGAATGAAATGATCTGTCAGTATTTCTAGCTGTTTACATATATATATATATATATATATATATACACACATTTTCTGTCCGCTCCTTATTGAACGGTTTCTTGTTCAATATTTCAGGTGTTTTCATTTTATAAGAATTATTTTGTCATTGTCTTTTCACCTGGAAGCTTAAAGCAGAATTAAAATGCTGGATCCTTGTACCGTATTAAAAGATTAAGACAAAAATGCAATAAGTACTCCCTACAGAAGCTTGTGGTAACTTTAGGCCACACTAGATATTACACATTATTTCTTACTAACTCAGAACTACAATTCATAATTGATTCACCGAGCTTTAACAATGCCCTTCATTGACCACTCCATAAACATTGAAGCCAAAGTATGAAAATAGCGCTCATCCTTTCTTTCTAATTTGTTCAAGACTATTGATGAAATAACAAAGATGATGAAGTTACTATGGTTGGTGTCACACACGCATTTGACAAAGAACACTATAGTAGGCATTCTTGTAGTGTTAATGTTCATGGAATTAAGATGTAGATGCAAAATTAAATAGGAAGCGGAGAGTTGTGAATGTTTGTTTCTCAGAATGGGGATGAGTAGGTTCGCAGAGTCATATAGTCACACAAACTGCAGCTAGGTGACACTCCACCCAACAGATCCATGCTAAAGTTATGCAAGTATGTGCTCCTGTCCCCCGCCTTCTCCCCATTACCTTACAAATTTGTACCTTTCAAGTACTTTCTACTCCCTTTCAAATCCTACTGTTGAGTCTGTCTGTGCTAGCTATCCTAGAACTTACTGTATTTCCAAGAGAGAACCCACTCACTATATGAACAGTTTTCATCAGTCACACTTGTTTATTTTGTGCCAGTCATTCATCCTACGTATTTATGTTTGTGATGCTTCAGATAATGGAAAAAGTTTCTTTATATCTGCTCCATCTCTACCCTTCAGAATTATGGCTACATTAAAACTTTGATAATCTGCTATATTGTGTGCCAATTCAGAAATATGAATTATTTAGAATCAGGCTTACCAGCTAACATTTTTCATCCTTCCTCCAATCCTCAAGATGCCCAGCTCTCGCACTCCACTTTGACTTGGTTACATACATGGGTCAACACAAAAGGAAAACAAATGGCTGCAGCTGCTCAGCCCCTTCATGCGTCAAAATCAAACTTACAGAAATTAGCAAAGATAGTGAAAAGAAAACTGCCAATATTTACATGAAAATATCTATTGGAAAACACAATAATGGTTCCATACTTATCCCTTCCATGTGAACTCCTGGCTGCCCGGATCTCTCTCTCCTACTGAGGCCGAAAAGCCCTTTTTTTTTTCAGGCACCTGGACATACCATCTTTAATTACCCACAAAGTTAACTTAAGTTGGAATATGTGATGCATCCCACAATGTAGTTACAATCATATTACAGAGTAAACAGAAGTCTCTACCTTAAATACAGCGTCCAAACAATATATACATGTGTACACACCTCCATTGATAAAGAAATAGAATATATTGCCATCTATGGCAGGAAAGGCAGCATAAAACTAACCCAAGTGCATCAGCTCAGTTTAGGACCTGCTATGAGACTATACTGGGGAAGGCATTGAAGTGCACACCTCAGCACCACAAAAGCAGAATGACAAAGCAATGTTTGTGTGTGTGTGTGTGTGAGAGAGAGGAGTGCATTAACTGAGTGCTGTCCATTACAGTCTCCCTGGGATCCAGTACCCACAATTCATTCTGAGTCACCAGGGCCTTTGTTCCCACACTTCATTATGACACCACCTGTCACTGAGATGTGGGAGGAAAGCTCAGCACCTGGAGGAAACCCTCATAGTCACCGGGAGTACAAGCAGACTGCACCAGTTGTCGGGATTGAATCTGGGGCTTCTGGCACTGCGATGGAGTCGTTCTATTAATACACAACTGTGCCACTGTGTAATTAAATTTAATTGTTTCTAGCTGAAGGATCATGCAATAAGTCATGCATATACAATGTAAATATTTGTAAATATTAGTAAGAATTCATGCACAATTCTGAGGCAGTGCTATATTTATACGCTGGAAATGTTACACAAGTATAAAGTGGTGGAAATATCCAGCCGATCAGGCAACATTGGAAGACAGATCATCAATGAAACTACAGATTGATAAACTGTAGAAATGAGAGAGGTAACTAATCTGAAATGAGAACATGCCATGGTGTGGTGGGGAGAGGGGGTGCATGGTAAGAAAATGTAAAAAAAATTCAATGGGCAGTCTATAAGGAGAGTATTAATTTTGCTCAATTTACAAAAAGGAAATAATGAGGTGTTTCCCATTGATTACAGCTTAAAACTCCTGGTCTATATCTTAAAAAACCTGCGTTAAAATATCATTTTATTAGTAGTTATAACTTACATCAAGATGCCATAGACATACATAAGTAATGCACATATTGCGCCCCTTCATGGTACTCACCAAGAGAAAAATAGAAGACGACAAGGGATGTTGTCTGAATGGATGTCAGAAGATGCTTCCTCTTGAGAGGGAATCCAAAACTGGGATTCATTGTCTTAAAATAAAAGCTGTTTAATACACAGATAAGGTGAAATGCTTTCTCTCAGAAGATCATGAGTTTTTGGAACGATCTTTCTCAAAGTGTATTGATAGCCAGAATCTCCCTTGAGGTAGACTCCTGATCAGTCAGGAGGTGAAGGGTTATCAGAGGCAAGTGGGAACAGAGACAGAGGTCATAAAGAGATACAATTCCCCTCTTCCTCCTCTACTGGGTCCATGCCAACAGCAGTAAAGTCAGGATTGAACCTGGTATTCAGCACTGTGAGTCAACCACTCCACTAGCTGTGCCATTTGTCCTGCTTCATGCTCTGCAGCTGGTGAACGTTGACTATTGCAATAGCATTGCCCATGTGTCACACAAATAAAATGATGTTAGGGTGTATTCAACCATGTCCTTGATGTTAATGACGTAGCTAGTGACTTTGCTGACAATGAGTAAGGCTTTGTTATCCCGGTTATTACTCACACAATATTGTTTGACGAAGAGGGTGAATCAACGTGATGGTATCTTGCAGTAACATCGGGCTAACTGAGGTTATTTGTTAGATCAGCACACCACCAGAAACCAGCCAATGAAAACCCCTTCAGAGTCCTCAAGGTCTTCACACTGAAGACTAAGAGAGGCATAAATTTAATGTTTCCACCAGTACTATCCTGAAGAAGAGTAAGGTGATATTAAAAGCTGGAAGAGTTCTCTCCTCCCTTGGAACAAGAGGGCATCACCTTTCCAAATTAATGATGACTGATGCATATTAAAGGGGCAGCACAGCAGTGTAGTGGTTAGCACAATGTTTTACAGTACAGGTCATCCAAGTTCATTTCTTGCTGCTGCTTGTAAAGAATTTGCATGTTCTCTCCGTGATCGTGTGGGTTTCCTCCAACACACCAAAGACATACCGGTTAATCGGTCGTTGTAAATTGTCCCATAATTAGGCTAGGGTTCAATCGGGGGCTGCTGGGTGTCATGGCTTAAAGGGCCAGAATAGCATATTCTGAGTTGTATCTCAATAAATAAATAAACATTAAACATTTGCTTAGATGAACAGCTACTTTCCTTGATGATTTGTCATACATTCTTGTGAAAATGTTCTTGCCACCACGTTACCTGCATTTCTGGAAATGTTCTACCTAATATAGCTGGTCTCGAGCACTGCAGCACTTTCAACAGATCCATTGCCCTCCTACATACTTTCAAGCCTTGTCATAACAATTTTGTGTTATTCTTAATAATCATTGAGCTGAGGGCCCATGCAGTTGATTCTGATTTTCTAACCAGCAGGATGCTCACTCATTCAGTTATAACACCACTATCTTTCATAACACGTATTGATTTCCAAAGATAACATTTTGGACATTTATCTTTGTTTGCCTGCATTGTTAAGATTGCTTTCGCTTCAAAACCGCAAGATTTAATAAAGTGTTGGAGTCTACCAAACAATCACCATTTCATTTCTATTAATTGCATCCATCTTATTGTTACTGATTATCATTTTCTAGTCAAGTACTATTCACAAAACTGCTGCAAAAATCTTCAGATGCTGGAAACTCAAAATGAAGATTCAAAATGCTGTGAACACTCAGCAGGTCAGGAACATCTGTCAAAAGTTTGGGATGTGTGGGAAAACCAGAGCCCACAGGAGAAATATATGCAGTGACAGGGAGAACATGCAGATATCACATGGACAGCACCTGAGGTTAGGATCGAGCCTGGATCTTTGACTCCGTGAGATATTGGCTTGTTCAGCTACATCACTGGGCTGCTAATGGTATCACCACATCAAGCCAAACACTATCAAAGGATGCCACCTACACCATTCTCTAGCTGATCAACCTATTCCTCTTCATGTTCCCATTGACCATCATCATTTTTCATAGGTGCTCCACAGAAAATATCCTGTCCAATTCCATGGCAGCTTGATAGCTTGATAACTGCTCTGCCCAAGACAACAAGAAATTGCCAAGAGTTGTGAAAGCAGCTCAGTGGACCCAAACACCAGCCTCCCCTCCATTGACTCTGACTATGCTCCTTGCTGCTCTGGGAAAGCAGCCAACAAATTTAAAGACAAACGAAAGAAAATCTGCAGATGCTGGAAATCTGAGCAACACACTCAAAACGCTGGAGGAACTCAGCAGACCAGGCAGCATCTATGGAAAAGAGTACAGTTGATGTTTCAGGCCGAGAACCTTCAGCAGGAAATATGTAAAGATAGCACCACCACCCCCCTCCCCCCACCCCCCAACTCGAGTCATTCTCTCTTCAACCTCTCTTTCATTGGGCAAAATAAATTAAAGCTTGAAAACATGTACTGCCAAGTTCAAGGACAGCTTCTACCGGAATGTTATAATACCTTGAGCTGACCTCTTGTCTGATAAAGGTGATTTCTTGGCCTCCCAGTCTTCCTTGCCACGGCCCTTACCACTGTTCCAGCAGTGCACTTTCTCTGTAACTGTAGCTGCAACACTATTCTGCATTTTGTTATTTCTCTTCCCTCTGTACTATCCGGAGATACCTATGTTTTAAAATTATCTACTCCCCAACCTCAGACTATGACCAGCCTGCCGCCTGCTCAAGATCCAGTCGAACCCGTGCAGGTCGGTTGCACTAGACCCTCGGCGGATGGGAGTTCCTTGCGTTGGAATCAAGATCACTGCTTTTTCTGTGGGAAAACAGGTCACCTGTGGGCTGAATGTCCGAAGCTGCAGCCATCTAGAGAACTGTTCAGACCGTCCAGTGTCAGGAGAACTGTGACGGAAGCAGCCACTACTCACAATCCCATAGATTCTGGTTTCACACTGGAGGTGGAGTTCATCTGGAATAAGAACTTGAGGCAGGTGAAGTGGACTCTGGGGCGGAGGTTAATGTTTTGGATTTAGGAACTGTTCATTGTTTTGCTGTGAGATTTGAGCCAGTCCATGCCTGCAACTGTCTTGGACGGCTGCCCACTAGGTTCCGGGCAAATCCAACAACAGACTGCGCTTTTTGTAGGTGGGGATCGGAGAACTTGTGGAAGGCATTAGCTCCTACATTATTGACTCTCCACTCGTAACCCAGATCCTCGTGTACCCTTGGTTGACCCATAATAACCCCTCCGTGGATGGGAGGGAGGGGAGAATCATTGCTTGGTCCAGTAATTGTAAGAGGGCTTGTTTGCAGCATGGTGTTCCAACACCCAGACTCCCTCGTGACCAATGGCCAATAAGGGGGCAGCCTTCAGTGTGAGGTTACCAGAGACCTCGTCCTGCTGTCAAGGATGGACAAACCAGTTCCAGCCAATGGGACCGTGTACAAATCCCAACACTGTCTAGTCAGAACCGCCCGGGAACAAGGGAGAGGGAATCTTTGGTTCAGGAGGAGACCAAGGAGATGCCCAAGCAATCTGGAAAACCTGCAGCTAAGCTTAAGGAATCCAGCCGCCAGGCCATGAGGAAGGGAAAGACGCCTTTATGCCAATCCTTGAAGCCTATTCACGGGGAGGAGGGGCAGGAACCATCTGTAGTGCCTTGATGCCATCGCCTGAGGATTCAGGCAGGAATTTGGGCATTTTGTATGAATGAATTTTGTAAGCCGAGGGAGCTGACTCTGAGGTCTGTCAAATCACCCCTGCTACCTAAGAAGCTTCAGGAGTCATCCTCAAAGGAAGATTGGGAGGAGGTAGCAACGCCCAAACTGGTTGAAATCCCTTCTAACTACAGGGACTCAGAGGAGATCTTCAGCAAGGGTAAGGCTTCGACTCTTCCACCACACAACCCTACGACTGTGCTATAGATCTGCTGCCTTGTACTTGTCCCTTGCGGCATCGATTGTACAAGCTCTCAGGCCCAGAGGGAAGCACAATGGAAGTGTATATAAAGGAGGTTCTTGCCATGGGCTTCATTCGGCCTTCCACCTCACCCGCCAGTGCAGACCTCTTCGTACAAAAGAAAGATGGGATCCTGCAGCTGTGCATTAACTATAGGGGATTAAACTGCATAGCGGCTAAGAATCGTTTCCCCCTTCCACTCCTGAATACAGCATTTGAGATGCTCCAAGAGGCAAGGGTATATACAATCTGGTCTGTATAAGGAAAGGCGATGAGTGGAGGACTGCATTCAATACACCGACAGGACACTACGAGTACCTGGTTATGCTCTTGGGCCTTGCAAACGCTCCAGCTGTTTTCAAGCCTTTATAAATGATGTGCTCTGGGATACTCTCAAAAGTATGCCTTCGTCTAATCTTCTCGAAGTCCATGGAGGAGCAAATCGTTCATGTCAGGGACACTTTAAAGAGGCTTCTAGACCATGAATTTAATGTCAAGTTGGAGAAGTCCGAATTTCACATGATGTCTGTTTCACTTTTGGGTTCCACCATCTCCAATGGCAATCTCAGGATGGACCCTACCAAGGCCCAGGCAGTCAGAGCCTGGCCATCACCATCCAGGTTCAGCAATTCCTGGGGTTTGCAAACTTATACCAGAAGTTCATCAGAAACTTCAGCTCAGAGGCAGCTCTGCTGATGGTGCTAAAGAATCCATGGGCCCTTTTGTCTGGGCTTCTAAAGCTCAGGCTACTTTTGCAGAGCTTAAACTGTGGTTTACAACAGCTCCCATCTTGGTTGGTCTTAAACCAGACCTTCCCTTCATCATGGAGGCGAATGCCACAGACATTAGAGTGGGTGCCCTCTTAGCTCAGCGATCTCCTTCGCTCAGTAAATTTCAGCCATGTAAATTCTTCTCCAGGTGGCTATCCCTGGCAGAGAGGAACTATGACATCAGGAGTCCGGGACCCTCTTTACAGACTGGGCAACAGGTCTGGCTGTCCACTCGTGATTTGCCTCTCCGGGTAGAATCTAGAAAGTTGGTGCCCAAGTGCATTGGACCCTTCAAAGTTCTGAGGAAAGTAAGTCTGGTGGCTTACACCTTGCAGCTCTCCAAGACCCCAAAGGCCAATCCCACCTTCCACATCTCTAAATTAAAATCTGTCTGCACCAGACCCTTAGCCCCACCCCACCAGCCCTCCAGTCATCCGGGTTTATTGAGGGGGAACAGGTCTTTAGGCTGAAAGGACTTTTGGACTCATATACTGTTCGAGTGGTCCGGCAATACTTCATGGACTGGGAAGTATGAAGCTAGCAGCTCGACCTCATAAAAAAACATAGAAAATGCTAAAGAAACAGTAAGGTTGCTGCCCGATGCACCCACGGCATGGAAAGGAACAATGGAAAAGGTGATTACTTGGTACATTAACTTCTATTTATTGGCTTATGTAATTAGCAAAACAAAAGATCTGATAAAGCTTACAAATGGCACTGATATCACTGCTTATTGGAACAGCAGCATTATAATTTACAGTGTAATAGTATAAAATATCCTCTGAGAACAGTGAGCAGGAAGTGAACTTAACAGAGGATATATCCAGAGCTTTAATAATCGGATACCTGAATATTCAGAAATCCCATTATTTCACCCATTGGTCTGGAGGTGAGCTTGGTGGTCCAGCGTGCGGATGGAGCCAAGGCCAATTCCCAAACACCAAGGGTCAGGAACATGGGTACGTTTTTGGCCAGTGCCACAGTTTAGAGAGCTGGTATATTTCCACTTACCAGGTTCACTGAAAACATAATCAGACCACTATTTAACATGCAGAGTAAGCAAAGTAAACACATGTTTGCCTATCGATGGGAATAATCGATGGGAGTCCACCAAATCTGCTAGCCTAGCCCCAACAATGCCTCAAGGACATCAGATTACTGGAGTTTTGACTATACTGTAGTTTGCTGGCTACTCTACAACTACCTGGGGCATGATGGAAAGTACCAGATGGGATGGGAATGCGACTGACATAGGTTGTTCTGTGGCCAAGCTGTGGGTAGCCTTTACTGGCTCCATTGAAGATGGAATGAGATGACAATCCATCGGCCAAGGGCGGTGAAGTCTGGAAAGAATGGAGAACTGAAAAGATAAAGAAAAGCCCTGCCGGGGACAGGTGAGACAGAAGTTCAACTAAAGCAGATGATGTGTACACAAGGATTCAACAGAAAACAGTTCGATGTAGTGTCAGGGCTGAAGTGACAAAAAGGAAAGAGCTGATGTCTCCCCTCAGTGGTGCTACTGAAATTGAGGGTCACAAGCTCAAAATAATAACTCCAAGATAAAGCAAGGAAACATCTCTGGATGTAAAAAAACATCTTCATCATCTGGGCCAATTATTGGCCCAATGCCACTGCCTGAGGTACCAGAAGAAACCCATCATTTGAAAGGATGTACTATGGGCAAGGAGAGTTCTGCCACCGTTTTTATCCTGGAATGCTGTCTAGGTTTCTCTTTCCGCAGGTTCTGCCTGACTGCCAAGGGCTTCCATCATCTTCTGATTTTATTTGAGATTTCCAGCACCAACAGACTTTCTTTTTGATTTTTCGATGAGCTTTATCACTTAACCGTCCCTCATATACACAGCAAGTTGTTCTCCATCTTGGTTCCATGAGGCATCCCTTCTTCAATGAATGACAAACAGACCAGGAGAATACCCCAAAAATGTACATTATTTTAGATTTGATTTAGAGAGAGATAGAATATTCTTTAAAAACTGATGTAATGCTGAGACTTGGCCAAACTGCACGTGGAGTATTGTGAGTAATTTTGGGCTCATATCTAAGAAAGGTTATGCTAGTATTGGACAGGGTTCAGATAAGGTTCACGAGAATCATCCCAGGAATGAAAGGGTTAATATGTGAGGAGCATTTAGTGGCTCTGAGCCTGTACTCACTAGAGTTTAGAAGAATGAGAGGGATCTCACTGAAGGCTATTGAATATTGAAAGGACTAGATAGGGTGGACGTGAAGATGGAAGACAATGTTTCCAATAGCAGGGAAGTCTAGGAACAAAGGGCTCAGAATTCAAGAATATCTCATTTAAACAAAGATGAGGAGGAATTTCTTTAATCAGAGGGTGGAGAATCTGTGGAATTCATTGCTACAAATAGCTGTGGAGGCCAAGTCATTAGGTATATTTAAAGAGGAGATTGATAAACTCTTGATTAATAAGGGCGTGAAAGATTACAGAGAGAAAACAGGAGAATGTGTTTGAGAGGTGAAACAAATAGCCGTGATTGAATGACGGAGCAGATTTGATGGGCTGAATGGCCTAATTCTTCTCCGAGGTCTTAAGGTCCTATGATCATAGCGTTCTCCAGAGTGATCTCACTTCCGGTGTATTCTCAGTATTTGAAACCTTTATAAAGCCTTGTACCTTTCCTTTTGTAGATTGAAAACATATGTATCCACATATAAACTGAGAGAAATTACCTCACATTAGACAAAAGACACTTGTTTCACTTTAATCCTGCCTAATTGTTTCAGTATCTCTGCTAGAGTTTGAAGATTTTTATCTGTGTGGCGATCTGAGCATCCTCCTGATTACACAGAGATTTATTTCGAGCAAAAAATTTTCCATAGTAGCTTGGAAGCATTTAATACAACACAAGAATCTGGTGCAAGAATAAAATCTCTTGTGCACATTGATTGTTTAATATTGTTAGCTATCCTGATCAACATTTAATTGTGTGTCCCCATAGGACAAATCTACTTGTGTAATTACATTCACCCCAGCCAGCTCAGCCCAAAGCTGTGATGCTGCCAGTGTATATTATTCATCATCCACCACTTGATTTACTGTGACCTTGCAGCCATTATAAAGCTTGACTGTTATCTGTTTTTGGAACCATCACAATCGACATGACATAAGCACTGTGTTTCATCTTCAGTGAAACCCCAAGCAATTTATCCAGTTCCTGTCAATTTTGTTCTTCCAATCCTAAGCAACTGTTCATTGTTACAATACCTTGATGTGTTATGAGCCCACTGTATATAGTCTCTTGAATGTAGAGCAGTGTTCATATCTGGGTGGAGTTTATTGGAAAGTTGAGAGAATAAAATGGTAGGGATTGTGAAAGGTCAATGCCAGGTTCAGATCTGGTCATCTGATAGGATTTTCTTCTGTGTTGTATAACTCAACAATTCTATAAGCAGTTTTCATACCTATTTTAATGTCGGGATGTATTCTATTGCTTTTAATATTTTGGTGAACGTCATTAAACATACTTTCATTCATCTTCAGTAGTCTGTTCAGCCACAGCTTGGCAAACTCTGAAACTAATATTTCCCCATTTCCCTATAAGCTGTCAGGGTCGGCCTATTACACTCAGTGGCCACTTTATTAGGTACACCCGAACACATGATTGCTAATGCAAATATCTAATCGTCCAATCACGTGGCAGCAACTCAATGCATAAGAGCATGCAGGCACGGCTAGCAGGTTCAGACCAAACATCAGAATGAGGAAGAAAGGTGACCCAAGTGATTTTGACTGTGGAATGATTGTTGGTGCCAAAATGGGTGGTTTGATTATCTCAGAAACTGCTGATCTCCTGGGATTTTTGCACACAACTGTGTTTACAGAGAACAGTGCAAAAAACAAAAAAAAACTCATGAATGGCAATTGTGTGGATGAAAACACTTTGTTAATGAGAGAGGTTGGAGGAGAATGGCCAGATTAGTTGAAGCTGACAGGAAGGTGACAGTAACTCCAATAAACAAGCATTCCATTTATTCCAACATCTGAAGACTCTTCTCAAGTACATCTTCAAATGGGTTCTGTTGGAAATCCATTGTCCTGATAGATGAATGAGCAGGACACGGTAGTGTTAAGCTGGAACATGAGTGCGTTTGCTAACAGCACTCAAGAATCTTGATTCACCCCAGTTTTCATACTTTAAACATTCATTTGTAATTTTTCTAACATCTGGGCATCTGTGGCAAGGACAGCATACTACCCACGAGTAGGAGGTAGTGAGCCACCTTCTTCAGCCCTTGTAGTGTTGCCTGGTGAGTGTGCACCCACAGAGATATTGGAAGGGGAGGACAGAATTGATATATTGCTAAGTTGGTATGGTGTACAGTTGGGGAGAACGAGGTAGTTGGTAGCATTTCTGTGTGTCTCCTGCTGTTGTCCTTTTTTGTGGTTAAAGTCATTGGGTTTGGGAAGTGCTCGTGGTGTAGCCTGGGTGAAACACAGTGAGCCTGTGGTGGAGGGAATGAAGGGTTAGCTAGTGGATATGCTGTTCATTAAGTAAAACCCTTGTCCAGGAGAGCGCTGAGTTTGAGAGAAGTTGTACCTCAACCAGGCAGGTGGGTGTCATACTCTGGACCTTCTGTCTGGTAGATGGTTGGAAGGCCTTGGAGATGAGTCACTCGCTGCAGGATACCCAGCCACTGAGCTCCCTTGGTAAATTATATGGCTGGTGCTGCAGACTAGTTTTGATCAATGGTAACCCCTAGCAGGTTAATGATGGTGGATTTAGTGATGGTCTTTCATTAAAAGTAAATGGCAGGTAGTTGGACTCTCTTCTGTTGTCTGGCACACTTGTGTGCATAAATGTTATTTACTTTATTTCAAGGTTGTCTGTGTTTTGCTGCATTCTCTCCTGGAGGAAACACAAGCCTGAGGGCTTTTACCACGAGGCTGAAGGACAGCTTCTATCCCACCGTTATGAGCCTCTTATACTCTTGATTGCAGAGTCCACCACTCCATGGCCCTTGCATTTTATTTGTCTGTCTGCTCTGCACTTTCTCTGTGACTCTAACACTGTATTCTGCATTTTTACACTTTGTATTACCTTGATGTATTTTTGTATGGAATGATCTCTCTGGATGGCAGACAAATAAAAGCTTTTCACTGTATTTCTGTTCACATGACAATAAACCAATTACCAATTACCCGGCAGTTGCTAAGGAGTTCAGAATGGAATTGAATATTGAGTCATCAACAACGAGCATCTCAATTTCTGACCTTATTATAGAAAAAGGATCGTCAATGAGGATGAACACAAGAGATACTGCAGATGCTGGAAATTTTGATCAATGCTTGAGGGGCTTAGCAACTCAGGCAGCATCAGCGGAGGGAAATAACCAGCTTACATTTTTGTCTGAGAACCTTTGCCAGAGCTGGAGAGGTAGGGGGTAGAAACCCAAATGAGAAGGTGGGGGGAGGAGAAGAAGTTGATAAGTGAGGCCAGGTGAGGTGGGTGTGTGGGAGGAGGATGAAGTAAGAAGATGGGAGGTGATAGGTGGGAAGGCAAAGGGCTGAAGAAGAAGGAATCTCATAAGACAGGACAGTGGGCCATGAAAGAACGGGAAGGAGAAGTGGAACTGGAGGGACGTGATGGGCAAGTGAAGAACAGGGGAGGGGAGGGAGGGTAACCAGAATGGGGAATGGAAAATAAGACATGAGGGGAGAGGTAGGGAGAGAAGCAAGATTACTGGAAGTTAGAGAATTTGCTGTTCAGGCTACCAGGTTGGATGCTTTGCAGACAGAATTTGAGACATTTCACCTCCAACCTGAGCTTGGCCTCATTGTGGCAGTACAGGAGGCCATGGTCAGACATGTCAGGATGGGAGTGAGAAGCTGAATTGAAATAGGTACCCACCAGGTTAGCTTGCCATTTGTGGCAGACAGAGTGAAGGTGGGTGACAAAGTGATCCCTCGATCTGCTTCGGGTCTCACTGATGTAGGGGAGGCTGCACCAGGAGCACCAGATATAATAGATGACACTGACAGAGTCACAGGTGAAGCTTATAGACTCTCATCTCTAGCACTTCCTCCCTCACTACCTTTCAGGCTCCCAAACATTCCTCTCCTGAAAGGACTGCTTGGGGCCCCAAATGGTGTGAGCGAGAAGGTGTTAGGGGTGTAACCAGCCTACCAGCTGGTACTCTTTCTCTCTCCTCACCTTCTGTGGGGTGGGGAAGGAGGATGGCTACAAGGCGATAGGTGAAGCCAGGTGAGACAGAAAAATAAAGGGCAGAGAGGAAGGAATCTGATAGGAGAGGAGAGTGGACCATAGAGGCCAGAGTGGAGAATAGAAGAAAGGAGAGGGAGGGAATTTTTTTTACTGGAAGGAGAGATCAATATTCATACCATCAGGTTTGAGGCAGAATATAAGGGTGGCCTCATCTTGGCACAAGAGGAGGCCATGGACTGACATGTCGGAACGGGAATGGGAATCTGAATTAAAATGCTTGGCCGCTGGGAAGTTCCACTTTTGCTGAATGGGGTGGAGGTGCTTGATGAAGCAGTCGCCCAATTTTCAACTGGTCTCAGCAATGTAGAGGAGGCCACATCGGGAGCACCGGACACAATAGACAATCCCAGGAGATTAGCCTATTAGAGTTGCCTCACCTGCGAGGACTGCTTGGGACCCTGAATGGAGGATAAGGAGGAGGTGAATGGGCAGGTGTAGCATTTTTGCTGCTTGCAGGAGTAAGTGCCAGGAGGGACAAATAGACAAGGGAACTAAGGAGTGAGCAGTCCCTGTGGAAAGTGGAGAGAAGGAGGAGATAAAGGTATGTTTGGCTGTATGATCCCTTTGGAGATGACAGCAGTTGCAGAGGATAATGTGTTGAATGCGAAGGCTTATGGGGTGGCCAAGATGAACTTTAACACTGTTAAAGTAATGGAAAGATAGGGTGAGTGCGGATGTTCAGGAAATAGAGAAGATGTGGATGAGGGTAGCATCTATGGAAAAGAAGAGAAAACCCTGTTCTTTGCAGTAGAAGGACATTTCTGATGCACTGGTAAGGAAAGCCATATCCTGAGAACAGATGTGGTGGTGACGAAGGAACTGAGAAAAGGGAATAGCATTTATACAGGAGACAAGGCAGGTAGGGGTATAGTTAAGCTAACCATGGGAATCAGTAGGTTTATAAAAAATTGTTGGTCGACAATTTGTCTCCAGAGATGGGGAAAGTGGAAGGAGGATGGATGAATGATCTACTTGTCCATCTGTTTCATATGTCTTCCCTTGACCAATAAAGAAGCATTCTGTTCCATTTCTGTGCTGCAACGTATATGGCAGGTCTTCGGTGACAGTTCCAATTAAGTAAGGAAAACATAGGTTAGAGAGTTTGCAATTAAATGCCAGAATAATTTTACATTAGACCAATGACTAAATTGAAGAGATAGTTTTTGGAGTTATCAGGCTTGATTGTCAAATTTAGGGAAGTCTGAAGTGATGCATGAATTGGAAGTCTGACAAGGTGGGCTGGATATGAGATAGAGGACACTTTGGGGTAATGCTTGGATTGAAGAGTTAGAAAACCAGAAGTACAGAAGCAAATTCCTGCAGATGTTGGAAACCTGAAATAAAAGAGTAAACGTGAGAAATTAACAGCAAGTCAGGCAGTATCTGTGGAGAAAGAAAGAGTTAATGTCCTGGAACAATAACTTTTTATCAGAATATTAGAGAACTTGATGTATGGTTGTAGTGTTCATGCTCAGGTGTAAGAGAACTCTGAACTAAACACCGAGGTAAACCGTAGTCAATGAAAACAGAATCGCAGTAAGATTAACCATTTACTGTTCACTCTTCCACATTAACGTATGGTGAAAACTGTTGATAAAACAATACAAACTGTATACAGTATTTGTTTCCTTCCTGATATCACATTTACATCGTAAATACTTGCAAAAGTAAAACTACAATAACTACATTACATTAAAGTGCAATATACAGTCAGAATCTACCTACACCATTGACTGCTTTAAATACACTTCTACACAAACTATCCGCAACTCTTTAACTAACGAAAGCATAAACCTTATCAACCGTCATTACTTTTAATAGAATCAGCTTTAACATTTTTAATTCAACACATCGATTATCTCATGAACTTATGCCATTGCTTCACTGATGTTTCTAGTGCGTAGAAAGAAAACTTTTCTTGCGCTGATCCTGCACATGTGAGCCCCCTCCTTCCCGTTTCTCCAAACCGGTATTTTCCCACAAGACGCGGCAAAACCGGGTGTGACGTCATCGCATGCCGCGATATATCACAGACAACGAATTTACTTTAAACAATCTTAACTTTAACTAGAAAATGCTAACAAATGAATTACTAAAGTGAAAATATTATAAACTAAACAAATGCCATAAAGGCAACACAATGGTCTCCACTCATTTAAAGTCTACACAGCAGGAATGTTCTTTGCTTTATATCCAAACTTTTAGTACAAAGAGAGACGATTTTCTGGTTAATCCTCTGATTAATGTGTGACTTTTGACAATCATCTTTTTGCTTTGGTTCGCACAGTGCACCTGGATCTGGTTGAAATTTATTGATTTGTTTGCCAGGCAATACTTCAAATGCATGAGGAGAGAGAAAAAAAAACTGACTTGTATTTCCTTTGTGAACAAAAAAAATAATTTTTTTCTTATTAATTTCCTGAAATTCTTGAAGTCGATGAGTCCTGGATCCTTTGACCTCTTGAAAAGAAAGGGCCCTTGCCCCCAAGAGCCTACCCATGCATTGAAGAGTGAGAGAGAGAAAATTCACAAGCACCACTTTGAATTATTGTCCATTGTGACCGTCAAACAAAAGCCTTTCATCAAAGGTCCTTAATACACGTTTTTCTTTCATTCCTCTGTGAAATAGGCTGGGCAACAATTAATTTCAGAGAGAATTCATCCAGGATCCATTACTTCCCCCAGCCCTATTGCTTTAATGAAAATCTATTTCCCACTCTTTTGTGTCCAATATAATTTAATGCCCATTTTATTAATGGCCTGAAATAATTATGGAACCTTTGTGATTCTGAAGTATGTTTCATTTAATTGTGCAATAAATGTCTAATCTTTTCCTCCATCTAAAGCTATTATGGCATTAAAATTAACAATTATGCAGCAAATGTCTTGGTGAATGCACAGGGGTCCATTGAAATCACTTCTGATAACAAGACATATATAAATCATTCATGAGAACAATTTCTGAAAAGAAAAATTATTTGTGTTTTGAATGACATTGAGGAGCTTGGTCCGGACCGCAAGAAGATAGCACTAAAATCATCATTTTTTTTTCCTCTCTAAATTGCATTATCCAACCCAAGCTTTACTCCCCCTTCTTCATTTTAGTAGGACAGATATTTTCAGAATTAATTAACTGTTAGCTCAGAAGGTAAAATATCTATTCTTTTTTTAAAGGACTAGAATAACTATTACATGCTCATCATTCAGCTCTGGGCAGCATTTGAAGTTAAGACGATTAAACAGGCGAAGCTTGCCTTTTTCATTTCTGCTATCCTTCTGGGAATTAATAGCCCTACTGATAGGAACACCAGTCAGGTGAGCCTAAGTTTGTTGTCTCAGCACTTTATTAGTCTCAGATCAGGATAACGATTTGCTTCTGCACGTATTGCACCAGCAAATGGTCATCTTTTCTAGTACGACAGGAATCAGTTAAAATTGATTTGGTCTGCATTATCAGCATATTTACTTTCTTCTTTGTTGGGCCCAATTGCGTCATTATCGGTAATTAAGATGGTGCCTCATGTAGCCAGCTAAAATTTTGGAGCCAAATTGCTTGGAAAAGAAAAGGTGCAACAAAGATTTACAAGACTGATAGTAAATTGGAAAGTTACAACTCACAGAAGAGACTGAATGGGTGGGACCAACAGGAGGCCATTCAGATCCTTCAGCTATTTAATAGGGTTGATGTATAAGAGATAGCTCTACCCCTGTAAGAATTTGAAACTAGCCTCCATGTATAGAAGAAATACACAATACAGATATCAGAAGACCCTCATCTACCAGATTAGTTGGATTGTAGAGTTGCTACTTTTGATGTAGTTGAGGAAAATGCATCAAAATTCTTATAAGTGAAGCCAGTCTAAAACTTTGGTGCCAGCTTTTTTTTATTCACCCATCACTCTGTTGCTCCTTTTCAAGCTTTGTGGTGCTTTTTTTTTTGCCATTTCTTTAGCATTTGTCTGTTTTATATGAGTCCAATTTTGTGGCTCATGTTTAACCCAGCATGGATGGGAAGTGTGTAATGAGTTGGCTGGATTTGAACCTGCGACCATTCACCTCTAAGTCTGGTGTTGCCACTATACCACCTGCCAGCTACTTCTGTTTGTTGATAAACCTTAACTTCAGACCCACTAGAGCCTTGGATTTATAATTCTTATCCCAAAGTTACTTTTCCACTCTGCAGTAGTCACGGATTTCTGTATTGTTTCAGCTCCAGACAAAATGTATTTATTGAGGTACAGCATGGAATAGACTCTTAAGTCCCTTCGATCCACACCACCCATCAATCGTCTGATTTACTCCCAGCCTAATTATGGGACAAATTACAATGACCAGTACGTCTTTGGACTGTGAGAGGAAACTGCAGCAGCTGGAGGAAACCCATATGGTCATGGGAAGAACATACAGTAGTGGTGGGAATGGAACCCGTGTCACCTGTACTGTAAAGCATTGTGCTAAAAAAATTGTCTCCCTCAAAGATATTTACAGTATTTAGACATACAGTGTAGAATCAGGCCCTTTGGCACACCAAGACATTGCTAACAATCAATCTCTCAGTTTCACATTCACCCTACGTTAATATCACTTCTTTCTCCATATATTCCCATCAGCTCCTCCCCACATCCTATCAGAACACACTAAGGATAATTTACAGTAAACAGTTGTACCAACCTGCATGCCTTTGGGATGTGGGAGGAAACCAGAGCAGTCACAAACTCCACACAGACTGCACCTCAGGTTAAGCTTGGACCAGGATCTCTGAAACTGCCCCCATTGTGTCCCCACTTAAAACTCAGTACTTTTTCAAAGCCTGCAGATATCTTTTTGGCTTTGCATCCTTTGTTATGTCTGTCTTCACATCAAGGAAATATCTCTGTATGGAGAGGACATTACAACAATACAAGCAGTCATGTTCTGAGTTCAGTAATTTCATTGCCAGCAATGTGGCAAGTAGATCAAGAGATGTTTACTGCAAAAGGCCTGGTTGGTATTATGTGCTTTTGAAGAGCAATATTAAAGAACAGGACAAAAATAAACAACACAAGGAACTAAGAATTGGTGTGGTTTCAAACCATGCTTCGAATACAGAGCTCCAGTCACCATATTAGAGAAGTGTAGCAGAAATGCACATACAGTGGGTTCACCAGAGCAGAGAGGTACCGCAATTAAGAAATGTCTGAACATTTGATTATGAGAATGAAAACTCATAGAGATGTTTAACTGATAGGTGGTGGCAAGGGTCCCCACCAACTTCTGAATACAAAGTCAATGAGATGATCAAAAACTTCATGATTGTCTGGATGGATGCAACTCAGAATCAGGTTGAGCATCAACCACATATGTTCCGAAATTCGTTGTCTTTGTGGCAACAGCACAATGAATACATAACAATAGAGAAAAAAATCTCTATTTAGATGGGGGTCTTTAATGGTGGATGCTGCCTTTTTGAGGCCTCACTTCTTGAAGACGTCCTGGACACTACAGACGCTAATTCCCATGATGGAGCTAAATTCACAACTTTCTTTCAATCTTTTGTAGTATTTCCCTCACCTCCACACCAGACAGTGATGTAGCCAGTTCGAATGCTCTTCACAGTATATCTGTAGGAATTTGTGAATGTCCTACCATTAAGAAATTCAATGTCATGCAGGACAAAGCAGTACATTTGATTTGCATCCCAATCACTACCTGAAGCTTTCACTCAATTGTCTCCTGAGTGGTTCCATAAACAGAGGCAATATCTCATGGCTCTGGTGACCTGGTTTAAACCTGGCCTCCCGTGTTGTCTGTGAGGAGTCTGCGCTTTCTCCATGAGACCATGTTGGCTTCCTCCGGATGCGACAGTTTCGACACATACCACAGGGATAATTGGCTGTTGCCAGTTGCCTCTTGCGGGAGAACGGCTGTGAAAGTGAATAAGTTCCAAGAAAATAAAATGGGGGAATGGAAATATGAACTTGATGGGCCGATGGGCCGTGTATTATGTCACATAGAGTCTGTGAAGCCTCTGTGCACTTCTGCAAGTTCCATTGGCTAAGGCACCAATCAAACCTCAACCACCAAGGACAGCAGGTTCACTCAAAGGACATCATTTGCAGACTCTTTTCATAATGACATCCTATCCTAGCCTGAAAACATTTCCTCATTCCTCCTCATCATAGGATCTAAGAACCAGTACTCTTTTCCAGAATTATGGAAGTCCCTTCACCAGAAGGACTGCTGTGACTTTCACTACCACCTTCCCACAAAGGCAATAAATTCTGAATTGTCCAGCAATACTCTCATCCTACAGATGACAAGTATCATTTCAGCCTCCCCCCCCCCCCCATTGTGCAGAAAATTCTTCATTTGGTTTCGCCAGAGGCAGTGAGGAAGCAGCTACATTTACAATTGGATTAGTTTGCGAGCTCCTCAGCCGTGACCTCTTCCCTCCTCTCACCAGTTTGATACACACGTATGTACTCTGGATCACATCTAAATTTTCCAGTAAAGTTTGCTGTCCGTAAGAAATGTGCTTAAGATGGCAACGTGTCCTGCATCAGGACAGCTTCTGATCAGTAGCTGACATTCTGGCTGCATCATCTTTCAGACCTAGTGATGTGTTCTGTAAATTGAAGCCTCCTCCTCGACAAAACATCACATTTTTCTCTGGTAATTACATTCAAGCTTTCCACTCTCTCTTTTGTTATGTATCTACGGGTACTTTATACTTGGCCTGAATGTACCTGGGGTAATTTACATTGGAGCACCTCCCTGTGGCATTTCTACTTCCTCATATCGCTCTGACCTGACTGCATGGTTCTAGGTAACAACACCTTCGATTCACTGCAACATGGCAGGGCGACAAACCCAGGTGTCACACCCGCAGAGCACAGAAAACTGTCCTTCAGCCAATCATATTCATGCTGACCATCCATTGCCTAGCTACACTCTCCCCATGTTGTCCGTAGCCTTCCATGCCTTTGCAATTCTAATGCTTGTCCTGATACTGTTAAATACCTTCACCGCCCACTTTCAGATTTCAACCATTTAGAGGGAAAGAAAAATGTTGCTCAGATCTACTTCTCCTTCCTCTAAACTTACGCTCTCTCATTTTTGAAACTTATATATTGGGGAAAAGTTTCCAGCTATGTATCTTTTCTAATGCTCTGTGCCTCAATCAGGTCCCTCAACCTCTTCCATTCCAAGGAAAAGAAGCCAAGTTTATACAGTCTCTGACCACAAGCAAAACACTCTATTCAAAGGAGCATCCTGGCCAATCTCCTCTCCAGTGCAATCGTGTCCCCTCCTGAGCTGTTCTCCAGCTGCTGTCTCACCAATATCTCACAAAGCCATAACCACTCTGTTCTTTACAGCGCCAATGACCTGGGTTCAATTTCCACTGCTGTCTGTAAGGAGGTTGTACTTTGTTCCTGTGACCACGTGTGTTTCCTCCAGGTGCTCCAGTTGCCTCCCACATTCCAGAGATGTACTGTTTAGTCAGTTGTGGGCATGCCGCATTGGCACCAGAAGCATGGCGATACTTGCAGGCTGACTCTAGAACATCCTCGAATCTTGGTCATTGACACAAACAACACATTTCACTGTATATCAGAATCAGAAACAGAATCAGGTTTATTATCACCAGCATGTGTTGTGAAATTTATTAACTTAGCAGCAGCAGTTCAATGAAATACATAATATAGAAGGGAAAAATAAAATAATAATAATAATAAATAAGTAAATAAATCGATTACAGTATATGTATATTGAATAGATTAAAATTGTGCAAAGAAAAAGAAATAATATATATTTAAAAAGTGAGGTAGTGTCAAAAAGTTCAATGTCCATTTAGGAATCGGATGGCAGAGGGGAAGAAGCTGTTCTTTGAATTGCTGAGTGTGTGCCTTTAGGGTTCTGTACCTCATACTTGATGGTAACAGTGAGAAAAGGGCATGTCCTGGGTGCTGGAGGTCCTTAATAATGGACGCTGCCTTTCTGAGACACCACTACTTGAAGATGGCCTGGGTACTTCGTAGGCTAGTAGTGCACAAGATGGAGTTGACTAGATTTACAACCCTCTGCAGCTTCTTTTGGTCCTGTGCAGTAGCCCCTCCATACCAGACAGTGATGTAGCCTGTCAGAATATTCAGATGCTTTGATGTACATGGGATGAATGAAGCTAATCTTTAAAATGTTGAAATTGCCCTTCATGGGTGACTGACAGCATTTGCGGAATGTTGTTGAAAACGTAGAGACAATAAAGACATTAGCATCAGATTGGCAAAACAATGTGTAATTGCCAGTCAATGCAAATTTAGTGGGCCGACAAGCCTGTTTCTGGGCTGTATACCACAAATGGTTCTATATCTTCCCAGGTGCTGCTGAATATGTCAAATACATTACAAACATTCCACTTCAGTGACAGGTTTGTCAGCTGGTGAGCTTGGAGGTGGGTCTTTCCAGTCGTCAAGTTATAAGAGTTCAAAATACAAAGTTAAAGTAAATTTATTATCAAAGTACATCCTATATATGTCACCATATACTATCTTGAGATCCATTTTATTGCAGGCATTCACAATAAATACAAGGCATCAATGAAAAAGCTGCACTGAGGTGGACCAATAACCAATGGGCAAAAGACAATAAAACTGTACAAGCACAAAAATGCAAATAATAATAATAATAATAATAATAATAAATAAGCAATAAATATCAAAAACATGAGATGGAGAGTCCTTGAAAGTGGGCCCAATAGTTACAGGAGCAATTCATTGTTGGGGTGAGTGAAGTTGAGTGAAGTTATCCTCTCTGGTTCAAGAATGCAACAGATGAGGGGTAAGAACTATTCCTGAACCAGGTAGTGTGAGTTCTGAGGTTCCTTGTACCTCCTTCTGATTGGCAGCAGCTAGAAGAGGGTTTGGCCTGGATGGTTGGGTTCCCTGCTGATGGATGCTGCTTTCCTCCATGTAGATATGCTGAATGGTGTGGATGGCTTTTCCTGTGATGGACTGGGCTGTAACCACTACTTTTTGTAGGATTTTCCATTCAAGGGTATTGGTGTTTCCATCCCAGGCTGTGATGCAGCCAGTCAATATACTCTCCACTGCACATCTATAGAAATTTGTCAAAGTTTTAGATGTCAGGCCGAATCTTCGTAAATTTCTAATAAAGTAGAGGTACTGCTGTGCTTTCTTTGTAAGGACACTTTAGTGCAGAACCCAAGACAAATCCCCTGAAGAGGACTAGCTCATGGACCTCTGGTCTCCTCCTCCTGTAGTGAATTATCAGCTCTTTGTTTTTGTTGCCATTGTAAGAAGTTGTTATGGCACCATTCAGCCAGATTTTCAGTCTCCCTCCTATACGCTGATTTGTCACCACCTCTGATATGACCAATGATTGCAGTGTTGTCAGCAAACTTAAATCTGGTATTGGAGTGTTCTCCGCCTCATAGTCATAAGTATAAAGTAAGTGGAGCAGAGAGTAAGTGCAAAGCCTTGTGGAGCACCTGTGCTGATGGTGTTGCCATTCTGAATTGTCTGGAATCTGCAAGAGATGAAACCAAGGGTCCTGTCACACTGGGTTGGCATTACTGGACTGGTCAGGTATATCACTGTATTGGACTGTCTGGAACAGACAATGAGATGGAGAGCAGCTTAGCAGTGGAATCAGGACTGAGGAAGCAGTGTAATCCAAAGGCAAGCTGGCAGTGATTTGCTGCCTGCTGGAGACTTGTCCCAATACCTTTGATGCTCTTCAATACCTCGGCATGATTTCCAGTGCTTCATCAAGGAATATATGGGAAATGTACAGATCACCCTCCTCCTCAGAGGCTAATGGAGTTATTAAGTATCTCTTTAAACACTCCAGTGTCTGTTTTCCCGTGCTCTCTTTCTCTCATCAGTTCCTGTTGCACCTTTTCATCCCATCAAGAACCCGGTTCTCATGCCGTCTTTAAACTTGCTTGGTTCACAGGAAAATTTATTATATTGCTGTGTAGCAGCTAAAACAATTGAATTGAAAGTGTGCCAGGGTAATGACAGATAAAACATCCGATAGTCTGGAAGTTCTGCCAGGCATGCAGGACTCTTAGACTTTTACAGCTTGAAATGCTCACAGCTAATATGTTGATAGTTGCAGATGAGTTAATATTATTGCATTAAATAGGCTGTTGAAATGGTGTTCCCTACAGGGAATTATCACCCTTTCTCCATTTTTCCACCTCGCTCCAAAAATGTCCCTACAGTCATAATAATATATCAGCGGTCCTCACCATCAGATATATCAACAAGAGGCTCTCCCTCCAGAAGGCATCTTCATTCATCGCATATCCCCTACAATCTGGGTTATTCCATTTATTTTTCAGCTACCATCAGGCAGCAGAGAGTACAGCAAAGCAACAGGCCGTTCGCCCCACAATGTCGTGCCAAACCAGCTAAAAAGCAAATCAAAAAATATCCAAACACTTAACTCTCCTACCTATACCATATCCATATTTCTCCATTTTCCTTACATCTATGTGTCTACGCAAACATTTCTTAAAAGTCTTCAAAGTATTTGCCTCGACTGCCACACCAGGCAATGCATTCCAGACATCCACCATTCTCAGAATTCAAAACTTACCCTTCACATCCCCTTTGAACCTACCCCCTCTCACCTTCAATGCATGCCATCTAGCATTAGACAAAAGCCTAAAGCCCCACACTATCAGGTTGAAGAACAGCTAGTTCCATTCATCCATTCAGTTCTTGGACAATCCCAGATAACTGTAAACACTCCTTTAACATAGCAACACCTTGACCACCTCGACCATGTTGCATTTCCATCGACTTTTTGTTTGTTCTGTATCGTATCATTTTTTATCATTTCCATTTATGTTTTCTAGTGAATGTTGCATATCTGGTGCTATGCAACCGTAATGCTACTGCGATTTTTCTGGTCATACATAGCTTGTGCATGTGACAATAAACTCATCTTTGACTTTAAAATTCAGCTCAGCATGAGAAAGGTTGCAGTCTGAGGAAGAGAGACAAAAATATACCAGAAGAATCTCTATCTCTCTTCCTCTCTCACTGTCTTTCTCACACACGCAAACACAAATATGCACTCTCATCAGATCGAACAGAAAATACCATCACTAAAAGAGGGAAGTAAATAAAGAGCAACCTATGTACACAAAGCAGGGCTTTACAGGCATGTTTATACACACACGTGCACTCATATATGTGCACAAGTTTGCAAACATACACCTTGCCAATGTGAAGCACAGAGTTATAAATGAAAGAGAAGTATGGTTCTACATTCTAAATTGAAAGAAACAAATAAATAGAAAGAGCAAAGACAAAAACGCACAAAGATCCCGAGATAAGCAAAGCAGAAAAGAAGCAAACCGGCTGCAAATGTAAAAACTGCAGGGATGTTAAAGGTCAAGTCAGAACTTAAACTTCCCTATCAGGGCTCAAGCTCATTAGACTCCAGTGAACATTGATCAACTTTCAGACTAGTACTTTTTTAAGTTTGCAGTTCCTGAAAAGGTTTATTTTTCATGTGAAATTGTATCACAGGTCCAGATTCAGGAAATGTTTGTTAATTACCTTATAGGATTTATTAAGTGTGAACTTGCATTTAGGGGAAACACTGTTTCCAATATATATTGTACAATAACTCCATCTGACCTGAATATCTATCACAGGCATTGTGCACATTAATGAAAGAAATCCAGAAAATTGCTCAGTCTGGGAAAGAATTAAGAAGCCTGTATATTTTATGTGAGTACATTATGGCAGAAAAAAAATCACAAAAAAATGATAGGGAAAAGAAAGTTATTGGAAGCTTTAAATGTGTTTAACCTTGACTCTACAAATGAATGGTAATTATACACAGAGGTCCCTCATTCTGTATTTAAAAGGCATTAATTAAAAAAGCATTGGAGACTTTTATCTCAGGCCATAGTTCTACACAATAGCACAAGGGGTTGCTAAAAATTCATTGACCCTTTCAGAGCAAGTACAATGCTTTTCTCGAAAAGGTATTTCTGGAGAAAAGGACAAAATGAAAATTGTAGATCTCCAGAAATAATTTGCTCCGTACATAACATATTCCTTTTTCATTCATTGTGTTTACTTCTAAAACTTGGGAAATATTTGAGAACTGATTATTTTTCCAACATTTTATACTTTATCAAGTAATTCTTTTCAGTGTTCTACTTTGCAACAAATTATTTCTATCTTCAAAATGGTTATGAATAAGACTTAAGGGAAACTTCACTGTATGCAACACCTACATATGATAATTTGGCACAATTAAATGTCATTCCTGAATAGAATGGCATTCTGTAATGTGACCTTGTAACTTATTTTGAAATGTTCATGACTAATGTGCAGCGTTTTCTTTTTATCCAATATCATGATGTAAGCAACAATGACAAGGCCACTGTTTATTGTCCAGCTTCACTTACACTTGAGAAATAGGAAATGGCCTATCTTACAGAACATGGAACAGACCAGTATAACACAGGACAAGGCCTTTTGGCCCACCAGGTCCATGCCAACCCAATGATCCAATCTGCCTGCCTGTGATCTATATCCTTCCATTCCCCGTCTATACCTATGTCTGCATAAGTGCCCCCACTCACTCCCTGTCCAATAACAGTGAACATGTCTTTTTCTTGTTGTCCATTTGTGTTGTCACTTTACAGACTTGTACCTCAAGATCCCTCGGTACAGCAATGCTTCCAAATGTCCTGCCATTTACTGTATACTCTTACGTCCGACATCCCAAAGTGCAACACTTCATACTTCTCAGGATTAATCTCCATCTGCGATTTTTCAGCCCGAATTGATCTGTATCTGACAGCATCTTTTAACAACAAAGTTCCAGTTCTGATCACCGTGGAAAGCCACTGGACACAGAACTCCAGTCAGAAAATCATCCCCACTACTACCCTTTGTCTTCAATGGTTATAATAGTTTCAAATCCAATTTACTAACTCACCAAAGAATGGGATTTTGCCATCAGGGACGTTGTCAAATGTTTTACTAAGGCCTATGCAGACAATATCCACTGTGCTGCTGTCATCAATAATCTCTGTCACCTCCTCAAAAGCCCAAATCAAATCTGTGATCCAGGAGATTCCCACACAAAGCCATGTTGACTATCTATACGCCCATATCCTTTCAAGTTGCTCTCTGGGAATGAGCATGGAATTGAAGGACCAATTGCACATTTTTGTTTCATGATAAACACGAGATGGGGTTGCCTTGCAGATAGTCATAGCTTAGAATTGAAAGGTGGTGCAGAAAAAGCTTTGATAAGTTTTTGTACATCACTTCATGCTGTGTTTATGGTATCATTCCGATGGTAGGCACTGAGGTTTAAGTGAGAGCTGAATGGACAATTATACAGAATCCTTTATTATTAACAATACTTTGCATATTCCATGTCCGAACCCTTTTCTATAGTTGCATTAGCAAACAAGGTTCTTTTAAAATCAGACCACAGCTCTCTTGGTAAACAGAGAGGGGACAGAATGATATGCACGGACTCCTCATCGAATAACTAACAAGAGATAAATATATCTTTACTGTATCCTTTGCTGGTCGGGTTCAGTCGAGTCCACTCTCAGGCTTTACATTAGGTTATGGCTCTGAGGAGAAAGGACTGGATGGAACCATTTCCATTACAATCCAGCAATTCCCAAATATCAAGTTTACAGATCTTTGGCAAAAATGTTACACTTATGCAATCTCAATGGACCAAAGTTCTAGGACTTTACACCTTATTAGTCTAGATCTGAAATTGTGTTAGAACCTGGGAATTCCAAAAGTCAATGAATAAAAGCTCGTACTAAATTGTTCAAAAGGAGTACCCAAATGAGTCAGCCGCAGAATAATGCTTAGCCTGTAAATATTAACTTGATTCGAATCTCTGCCATTGAATGAACTGGAATTGGTGGATTAACTGACTGTAATGTGTATGTGAGTGGTAGAGTCCAGGGGAAGTTGTTGGGAATGTGATTAGAGGAGGATTGGTATGAATGACCAGCATGAACTGATGGTCTGAAAGGGCTGTTTCCATGCTGTGTGACTAATCCCTCAATTTTAAATATCTTCTTCTTACTTTCAAGTGTTTCCTCTTCTGTTTTCTCTTCTCTTTTGCTGTCACCTCCTGCAGCTCCACACATCTCCAAGATATTTCTGCTGTTCTCTGCCTGTTACCTAGGCCCAGTTTTAAACACTCCACCATTGCCAGCTGACCTTTCAGCAGCCCGGCACTGAACTCAGAAAAGCTGGCCTCTTCGATGGACCTCCAACATGATGAAGATGAAGTCTTCATCTCTCAGTCTACCTCGTCATGACCCTAGCACTTTTATAGTTTCTACCTGCACTGCAGTTTTTTGTAACACTATATTCTGCATTCAGTTTTTGTTTCAATTTACCTTGAAGTGCTTATATATGCAGTGATCTGTCTGGATGGCATGCAATCAGAAATTTTTCACCGTATCTTGGTTTATATAACAAAAACAAACCAATGACCAATTACCAAATTCCAGCCTGAACCTCTACTACACTTCTCAAGCTTAATTCCTTCCTTCACGATGCTCCTTTTGATCTATCTCATTGACCAAGCATTTGATTATCAGTGATAACATCTCCTTTGTGCAGACAGGTACACCACTTTGTTTTCTTTTGCCATTTCTGTGATCTACCATGAGAGTATTTTATATTGTCAAAGGTCAGACATCATTTGACATGCTTTCTCATTTAAATCTTGAATGGAGTATAATGTTAACAGTCTCAGAAATGTAAAGAGAAAGCAAAAAACTTTGGAAGTGTTCATCAGGTCAGACAACATGAGCAGAGAGGCAAGAGAGTTAGCAGTCCCTAATAGAACAACATACACCACTGGTCAGGCCTTTTGGCCCATGATGTTGTTGCAAACCAACTTAAAAATGTAAATTAAAACAACCCAGAAACTAATCTCCCCTACCTACAGAATGTCCATATCCCTCTAACTTCCTCATATTCATGTGCCAATCTGAATGTCTCTTAAGGCCTTTAATGTATTTGTCTCTACCACCACACCAGGCAGTGCATTCCCAGCACCCACCACTCTGAGTGAAGTATTTATTCTTCACATCTCCTTTGAATTTACTCCCTCTCACGTTCAATGCATGACATCTGGTATTAGACATTTCTACACCAGGGAGAAAAGATACTCCCTGACTACCCTATCCATATCTATCATAATCTTATAAACCACCATCAGATCTCCCCTCAGCTTCTGCCACTCCAAAGAAAACAACACAAATTTATCCAGCCTCTCATGATAGCTCACACCCTCTAAACCAGGCAACATCCTGGTAATCCTCTTCTACACCCTCTCCAAAGCCTCAACATCCTTCCTATAGTGGGACAACGAGAACTGTATGCAAGACTCCAGAAGTGGCCTAACCAGAGTTTTATAAAGTTTGAAACATAACCCCTTGATTTGTGAATTCAATGCCTTGATTAACCAAAGCAAGCACTCCATAAGCCTTCTTGAGTGTCTGACGTAAGGATAAGATGTTTCTCCTTCAGCCCGAGTTGAGTCAGTGGAAGAGTGTAATAACCTGAGAAGATACAAGATTCAAGATTGAATTTTATTTATCACATGCACACTGAAACGGGTACCACGGTAGTGTAGCGGTTAGCACAACACTTTACAGTACTAACAGCCCGGGTTCATTTCCCTCCAATGCCTGTAAGGAATTTGTACGTTCTCCCATGACCGCATGGTTTCCCCCAGGTGCTCCAGTTTCCTGTAAATTGACAGTGTAAATTGTCCTGTTATTAGATGAGGGTTAAATTGGGGTTTGCTGGCTGTCAAGGCTCAAAAGGCCGAAAGGGCTTGTTTTGCAATGTACTGTATCTCAAAAAATAAAATAACTGAAAAAGAAACATACAGCGAAATGTATCAATAACATTAACAACCAACACACCCAAGGGTGGTGTTGCCACAGATTCAGGCACCAACACAGCATGCCCACAATGCTCAGCAGAATAACACAGAACACAGCAAGCAACAAAACAATTAACAGCAAGACAAGCTCCGTTCCTCCCTCTCACTGACATGCATACACAATCCGCTAACCCTGAGACAATCTGCCTTCTTCAGTCCCTGACTTCAGATTCAGACATGGACCTTCTTCTACCCCAGCAGACGTGCAGAGTGTGTACACTCACACACCTGCTCTGGCTAATGAACCTCAGATCCAGACTTCTGATTCAAACCCTGGGCCTTGATCCCCAGCATCGACACAGCACCCACCAATCACTGAACACCAGGCCTCAAACTCCAGATTCACCAATGATAGGACCCAAACACTAGGCTTCAATCTCTCACCAATTCTCATTGGACATGATTCCTCCTTCTCGCGCAGAACTCCAAATACTTGCAGACCTTGGGGGAGCCACCAGCCTTGGTCCACACTGGTCTGTTGGCTCAACGTCTGGCCGTTCTCCCCGGCCTGGTCCACAGGTGTCCCACCTCCTTATTGCACTCTGGCCCGTCCTCTAATCTCTCCACATCTCTAACCCCAAAACAACCCCTACAAATCCAAAAAGACACAGAGAAACACTAAAAACTACAACTAACACTGAGCCACAACCTCAACAGAGGTCGCAGATTGGTGCCATCTTGAAGTGTCTGACAAAGCTGAAACCTCTCTGCCCTTGGATTCAAGTCTCTGCTTCCCCTACCTGCCCTGTAACACTGAAGTGGACTCCTCATCAGCTCTGAGCCTGAATCTGAGTTTTAACCCTTCATCCACCAATGATCAAAATGACTCATTGCAGTAAAATTCCAATTCTTCAACAACTTCTGATGGTTCGGTATCTGCCACCCTATTAGTCCTGAGTGCAGCAGGCATGATCACAGTGGCCTCTTCAGCTCCAATCCGTAATGAAATTTCTCATCCTGTTCATCTTTTTTGTGTTTGACAAAACACTGCTGATCATAAAGAACACTAAAATCTGCCAAGTCCTCCACGCTAGTGAGCTGCATAACAAAGCTGTTGCACAGTTAAGGCCTGACATGTGGAGCGGGCCTTCGCACTGCACCGTGGCCTACTACAGCTACTCAGTGAAGTGGGCATCGGAAGTGGTGTGTGAGGACACTGAGGCATGGTAAGCATGACAATATTTGCATGAGACTTAAAGTGGATCCCTGAAGGACCATGCTCCGATGATTCTACTCACCAACATTCGATCGTTAGAAAATAAGATGAGTTATCAACATCTATATCTAAACCAGTGGGAGATGAGGGACTGCTGCACACTCTTCCTGAGAGAAACCTGGCCTCAGCATGCCACTGGAGACTCAGCCAGCCAGTTAGAAGGCCTAATCTCCTTTCGGGTGGACAGAAAAGCTGCAACCTCTGGTAAGACCCACGGAGGAGATCTGTGTGTCTACCTGAATAAGATCAGGTGTGTGAATGCCTCAGTAGTAATGACTTTTTGCTCACTGCAGATAGAATTTTTAGTGGTGAAGTGCAGGGCCTTCTACTTGCCAAGGGAGTTCTCTGCCATTGTGATTGTTACTGTATCTCCGTGTGTTCTAGTGCTGGGGAAGCACTGCAAGAGCTCTACCGAGCCTTCTGAGACCTCTAAGCCACTCACCAAAATGGCTCCTGATGAAAGGTCTCAGCCCGATACATTGACTGTTTACTGTTTTCCGTGCACGCTGTCTGGTCTGCTGAGTTCCTCCAGCATTTTGCATGTGTTGCAAACTCAATGACTTCTTTATTGTTTCTGGTAACTTCAATTATGCCGACATAAAAACAGTCCTGCCAAAGTTCTTCCAGCTTGTCAACTTCACAATCAGAGGAAAAAATACATTAGACCTGGTTTATACCAATATTCGTGGAGCCTACAAGGCTATCCCTCACCCCCACCTTCGATACTTAGACCACATGTCCATTTTGCTAATCCCTGCATGCAGACCACTGGTTAAATGGGTCAAATCAGTTGACAGGGAGATCAGGACCTGGCCAGGAGCTACCACCTTAGCGCTGCAAAACGGCTTTGAAAGCACACGCTGGAGTATACTCCTGGAGGTGGCTTCCTGTGAACATCATGCCAACATCGATAAATATGCAGGCTCGATGACTGACCACATTGGAAAGTTCATTGAAGACATAACCATGACTAGACGCTACACTGTCAGGGCAAACCAGAAACCATGGCTGACTGTAGAAGTTTGTGCACAGCTTGGGGATTCGGGCACTGCCTTCAGATTGGGGGATAAGACAACTCTAAGGTCAGCTGTGTCCTGCTCTCCCAAGCCATCAGGAAGGCAAAGCAAGAGTACTCACAGAAAATTCACAGCCACCTTTGCAACACCAGGAGCAGGAGGCAGACGTAGCGAGGTATAGGAACCATAACCATCTACAAGTCCATCAATGACAGCGAAGCCACCTTCCCCGATTGGCTGAATACTTTCCATGTACAATTTGACACAATGAACAATGTCACATCAAGGAATGGCCCCCTTTCCCCATGCCGAACAGGCACCCTGTCTGGCTGCAGCTGAGGTGAGCAGGATCATAGCCAGGGTAAATGTGCACAAAGCTGTGGGGCCAGACAACATACTTGCTGAGGTGCTGAGGGATTGTGTAGCCCACCAACAGAGGTCTTAACGGACATCTTTAACATGTCTTTGCAATAGTCCGCTGTTCCTGCCAGCTTCAAGGCCACCACCATCAAGAGAGCAACGGCAACGGTCCTGAACAATTACTGCCCAGGAGCACTGACCTCAACAATCAGGAACACATCAAGATGCTGGAGGAACTCAGCAGGACAGGCAGCATCTATGGAAAAGGGTACAGTCAAAGTTTCAGGCTGACACCATTCATCAGGAAGTAGCTTGTGTGGCTGCTAATGGATTGTATAAAAGCCCACCTTCCAGCTACATTGGACCCTTTCCAGCTCAGCTGCTGCTCAAACTGGTCCAGTGATGATGCCATAGCCTTGGCCCTCCACTCCATCTTGTCCCATCTAGAAAACAATGCTTCATACACCAGGGTGTTGTTCTCCGACTTCACCTCGGTGTTTAACGTGATCATCCCTCCGAGGCTGGTGAGCAAAGTGTCCTCACTGGGACTCAATGCTCATCTTTGTAACTGGATCGTGCACTTCTTGATGTAAAGACCCCGGTATGTCTGCATTGGCAGCAACATCTTAAGCTCTATCACACTGAGCACTGATGGCCCCCCCCCCCCCATCCCTCCAGGGCCACGTGCGGTCTGCTGCTGACTGACGACAGCTCTGCCAGTTTCAGTTCAAACCACGTCAGCAGTTTCGCTGATGGTACAGCGTTGGTCAGCCTCATCATCAGCAATGAGGGGAGGTAGAGAGGTTTGTCAAAAGGTGTTAGTCCAGTGATCTGAGTCTCAACCTGATCAAGAGAAAAGAGATGACTGTGGACTTCAGGAAGGCAGAGTTCAATCACTCTTCATTGCACATCAGTGGCTCTGCTGTGGTGAGAGTGAAGAGCACAAAGTTGCTTGGTGTGCCCATCGCTGACGGTCTAACCTGGGCTCATAACATCTCCTCATCGGTCAAGAAGGAACAGCAGTGTCTACACTTTCTGAGGAGATTGAGATGTGCGAGGCTCCCTTCCCCCATTCTAACACCTTTTTACAGGTGCACTGTTGGGACTGGCTACATCATTGTGTTGCACAGAAGCTGCAAGGCATTGGGCCCTACAAACAATAGCAAAAACTGTGGCAAGGTTTACTGGGATCTCCCTCCCTTTATTTGTGATACCTACCAGGAGTGTTGTATGCAAATGTCCCAAAGCATTTTGAGGATCCCTACCACCCATCCTACAATCACCTTGACTCATTACCATCAAGAAGGAGGTACAAGAGCATCAGGACTAGGACTAGACTGAGGAACAACCTCTTCCCTCAGACTGTGAGACTAATTAATACCCGGCCACAACCAAGGTCTTGTCATTAGGACAGCGAGCTGCTTACTGCACTGTTTATTGTTTACCTCTGCAGCACACTTACTGTGTATTCTGAATTATATTTTATTAACTTATTTGTGGTGATATTTTTTCATGTGCAGGGTGTGTATTGTGGGTGCACTGTTGCCCAGAGGAGCATTGTTTTGTTTGGTTGTACAATCAGATGACAATAAACTTGAATCTTGGGACTTATGTGGCCAGGGTCAGGGTCCTGACTGTCAGCTGGGTACACATCAGTGGCTTGATGGGGAATATCTGAAACATAAGGCTGAAACTTGAAATTTAGTTTCTATTCCCCCCTCCTTTTAAAGTTACTCGGCTTATATATAATGCTGCTGCTTTACATGTAAAAAAAAGTGAAATGAAAATGTATTAGGAATTAATATGAGTAATATATAGTAGCCTGGAAAATCAGCTAAAATCCCCAGGGTATCAATTTATCAGAGTTTTACTCTAAGGCAGTAATTTTACGAACTGTGCTGGAATGTTGCTTCATGTTTCAATGTACCAAAACTCATTCTAGTTGAAGGGATGAGAAAATCTTTGTCTGATATCAGAATCAGCAGCACAGAACTAAAAGGAGCAGGGTGCTGAAAGAGAATTGCACCCAAATTGCCAGGTTAACCCTGTCCCTGCCAGTGTGTCGCGGCTGTGCAGCCAGGTCTCTCCTCTTGTCGGTGATACCACAGCTTGTTACCTACTCGTTTACTTGATCAACAAACAATGTGCTGGAAGAACTCAACAGGTTGAGTAGCATCTGTGGGTGAATAGGGTTTTGGGCTGAAATCCTGCATTAAAATGGCAACAATTCCTTATTCCTGCTCCCTTTCTACAGCTGATTCACAATACACTGTGTTCCTCCAGCAGATTCAGCAGATTGTTTATTGCTGCAGATTCGATCATCTGCCATATCGTGTGTCTCTGAAGGTGTTTTCAACTAGATAGCCAGTTGCTGTGTTAGTGCCAGTGACAGGGATGGCCCTGTGCTTCTCTTAACTGATGTCTTTTCCAAAACACTCAGTAGCATTGTGAACTCTAACCCAGCTGTGAATATGCACACTAAAGAGCTGGAAGCTATTTTTTTGTGAATAAAAGGCTCAAAATAGAGTTTCTACCTGTGTTATTCAAATGCAAGATCCAATGCAGGGGAAAGTTGCAAATTCTTTCATTGCATACTTGATGAATGCTGCTATTTCTTTTCAGTTTAGGACTAAGTTGCACATTCAAACAGCAAATGCATATAGAGAGCACGTGTGTACACATACAGTATATTGAGCTTTCTCCAGCAATATTGGTTCTCGTTTATTATTGTCACATATATCAAGATACAGTGAAAAGCCTGTCTTGCATGCTGATCAGTGCACTGAGCTAGACTAAGATGAAACAATACCAATGAAAAATAAAAGCTACCGAAGAAGGTAAACGATAAAGTGCAGAGTTTGAGGCCGGAGCTTAGGGTGATGGTACCTAACAGTGACTCCTTTACATGCATCTTCGGAAACAACTCTAATTCTATCTTTAACATCTTTTTTTTTCCTTTTCAGGTTCTTTTGAAGACCCTGATCTGGAGTTCCACGCTGACTTTGGTTCTTTGTGGAAATGGGATCACTCTTGGGGCCTCACAACCGGCTGCTTGCCAATATGCCAAGGATGCCGGCTGGAAGACCAGCATGCCTTCAGGCTGCCGGATTTCGTGGCTCTGGAGGTGGGCAAATTCGAGGTCAGTGCCACCGCCTGATGTGTTGTGGGAGTACACAGAAGGTCGAAAGCAGCGAGCTGGTTGTTTGTTGGCTATGTGCCCGGAGACCTGAGATTTTTTGGGCACAGAGCAACAGACTTTTAACACCACAAATCAGCGAGTTGCTTTATTATGTCTCCCCTCTTGCTTTGAAAGGGGGACACCTCTTATTCCCTTATTAGGAAAGAGAGAGCCTTTGGTATCTCGAATATCCGGTGAGTAAGTAGCCTTTGGGGTACTGCAAGTGAGTGCCTTTATTGATGCTTTCCTGCATGCTTGAGTGCTTGGTGGGGGGTGCCAATTCTTTTACGCTGGTGGGGGAGGGAGGTCGTTGCTTTTCTGCTGCTTAAGCATGGGAGAGAGGGGAGCTGGGGGGGTGGCTTTGGGGTTCTAACATTTGACTGTCATTCATTCTTTGGGGCACTTTTCTGTTTTTTGTGGATTTTTGTGAAGAAAAAGAATTACAGAATGTATATTGTGTACATTTCTCTGACATTAAATATACCTATTGAAACCTATTAAATAATGAGGTAGATTTTGAGGTCAAAAGTCTATCTTATCATACAAGAGTCTGATAACAGTGTGATAGAAATTGTCTTTGATCCTGGTGGTATGTGCTTTCAGCCTTTTTATCTTCAGCCTGATAGGACCAAGGAGGAGTTAAATGTAAAGCACATAAATAAGGAAAAATAAAATACTACCGATGCTGGACAAACAAAATCAAATTATAAAATGCTGGAAGTATCTATAGATCAGACAGTGTCTGTGAAGGGAGCATCTAGAGTTGATGGCCTAGGTCCTATGTTTAAAAGACACCAAATTCACACTACTTCCCAAGCCTTGATAGTGCATTGGAGTTTAAAGCCTACATTATATGCTCCACTTTCTCAAGCAGAACCAAGGACATGCTATCTAGATCAGCTCTCAGTGAAATTTAACTCTGCTAGTACAAAAGAAAATGAAAATCACTTCCTTCCTACATCCAGTGAGGAAAGTACCTAAAAACAGCTATAGTAGACAAAATTAATTATTAAATTTCCTAGCACATGGAGGTCTTGCTACAACATTATGAAGCTCTGGATACTCTACAGCTGGAATATTATGTGCAATTCTAGTTGCCACAATATAAGTAGAAAATAAATTCACTGCAGACAGTGCAGAGATGATTCACCAGTAGCTGCCAGGGGTGGATCATTTTGTGGCGACCCACTTCCTAGCGCACTCGAACCGGCTCACAAATAGCCAGCGCGCAGGCACACAGGCCAGGTCCGCAACAAAGGGTTTGTGAGTACGTGTCCCTTACAGCATCCGCGCCCGGGGAGTACGGGATGAGGGAGGCTTTAAAGCAAGGCTATGAAGTTCAAATAAGATCATCTTTAATTGCAGTTTACCAACTCCGTGTCGTTATTTTAGCGCTGCATGTAGCACACCGCTACAATTGATGACCCTGACGGTCCAAACGATTTTTGGACTGGAGATGACCAACGTTCGGCTCCAGCCAGTTCACGTGGGACTTCACACTGGCCGCCGTAGCCCAACCGCTTCTGAGTGCGGATTTTTACGGTCTCACGGCCTACTGGTCGACCTGCCCAGGAAGAGACTGGTCCACGCCGAGACCTTTCAGACGTTCTCCCTGGGTGCAGCCCAGTTGCCAGCCCCTCACCTCGACTCCATCACGCTGTCCGACAATGACTTCACCAGGGTCCTGGCGGATTTCCCATCGGTTCTGGCACCGCAGTTCATGGCAGCCATGCCCTGACACGGCATACAGCACCACATCCCGACCCAGGGACCACCCCTCCACACCTGTGCTCGGCGGCTTCCCCTGGACAAGCTCCGACTGGCGAAGGAGGAGTTCAAGAGGATGGAGGAATTGGGGATCATCCGGCGGTCCGACAGCCCATAGGCCTTCCCCCTGCACATGGTGCCCAAAGCGACGGGGGGCTGGAGACCGTGCGGCGACTACCGCAGGCTGAACGAGGCTACCACACTGGACCGCTACCCTGTGCCGCACATTCAGGACTTAGCAGCAAACCTGCACGGCGCACGGATCTTCTCCAAGGTAGACCTCGTCCGAGGATACCATCAAATCCTGATGCATCCGGACGACGTTCCCAAAACGGCTCTCATCATCCCGTTCGGTCTTTTCGAGCTCCTCCGCATGCCGTTCGGCCTGAAGAATGCCGCACAGACGTTCCAGTGGTTAATGGACGCGGTGGGATGGGACCTGGACTTTGCATTCATCTATTTGGATGACATCCTCATAGCCAGCGGCAGTCGTCAGGAGCATCTGTCCCACCTCCATCAACTCTACGCCCGGCTGAGTGAGTACGGTCTAACAATCAACCCAGCCAAATGCCAGTTCGGGCTCGACACCATTGACTTCCTGGGCCACAGGATCACTACAGACGGGGCAACCCCTCTGCCCGCTAAGGTAGATGCAGTCTGCCATTTCCCCCGACCCACCACGATCAAAGGCCTTCAGGAGTTCGTAGGTATGGTCAACTTATACCACCGCTTCCTCCTTTCAGCTGCCCGAATCATGCCCGAATCACCCTGCTGTCCGGTCCGGGCAAGGACATTACCTGGGACGAGGAGTCCACCGCCGCTTTCATTAAAACCAAAGAAGCCTTGGCGAACGCCAGGATGCTAGTGCACCCCAGAATGGACGTCCCTACCACCCTCACAGTGGACGCATCTAACACGGCAGTCGGTGGGGTACTGGAGCAACTCATCGCAGGCCGCTGGCAACCCCTGGCGTTTTTCAGCAAACACCTGCGGACACCCGAGCTCAAATACAGTGCTTTCGACCGGGAACTGTTGGCGCTATACCTGGCAATCCGGCACTTCAGGTACTTCTTAGAAGGTCGGCCCTTCACCACCTTCACGGACCACAAACCGCTTACCTTTGCGTTCACGAAGGTGTCTGATCCCTGGTCGTCCCGCCAGCAGCGCCATCTGTCCTACATCTCTGAATACACGACGGATGTCCGGCACGTCTCAGGTAAGGACAATGTCGTGGCGGACGCGCTCTCTCGCCCTAACATTCATGCCCTTTCCCAAGGGGTAGACTTTGAGGCACTGGCAGAGGTACAGCAGGCAGACGAGGAGATCCCTAGTTACAGAACTGCAGTCTCCGGTTTGCAGCTCCAGGACCTCCCCGTAGGCCCAGGTGAGAGGACCCTACTCTGTGGCGTCGCCACCGGCCAACCCCATCCCGTCGTCCCGACACCTTGGCGGTGACGCGTTTTCAACTCCATTCATAACTTGACGCACCCCTCCATCTGGATAACTGTCCGGATAGTCTCCAGCAGGTTCGTTTGGCACGGACTCTGCAGGCAGGTCAGTGAATGGGCCAGAACGTGCATGCACTGCCAGACGGCCAAGGTGCAGCGGCACACCAAAGCTCTGCCGCAGCAGTTCCACCCCACTCACTGGCATTTTGACCACATTCTTGTGGATATCGTTTGCCCCCTGCCAGTGTCACGTGGAGCGCGGCACCTCCTGACTATCGTGGACCGGTTCACAAGATGGCCAGAGGCGATCCCGCTCACCAACACCACCTCCGAATCTTGCGCCCGGGCACTGATTGCCACCTGGGTATCTTGATTTGGTGTACCGGCCCACATTACCTCCGACAGAGGCGCCCAGTTCACCTCCAGCCTGTGGTCAGCTATGGCCAGCCTTTTGGGGACACAGCTGCACCACACAACTGCCTACCACCCACAGTCGAACGGCCTGGTGGAGCGTTTCCACCGTCACCTAAAGTCAGCTCTCATGGCCCGCCTGCGAGGAGCCAACTGGGCGGACGAGCTTCCCTGGGTCCTACTCGGCATCCGCACAGCGCCCAAGGACGACCTGCACGCCTCGTCGGCCGAGTTGGTATATGGTGCACCCCTGGTCATCCCCGGGGAGTTCATACCAGCTCCACGGGGGCAAGAGGAAGAACCCTCAGCAGTCCTGGGCAGACTACGTGAGAGGCTCGGTCACCTGGCCCCCATACCCACTTCGCAGCACAAGCAGAACCCGACCTGCGTACCCAAAGACCTGCAGAACTGTAAGTTTGTGTTTGTACGAAGGGGCGGGCATCGGCTACCGCTGCAACGGCCCTACAAGGGGCCGTTTACGGTGCTCAGGAACAACGGGTCCATGGTCGTGCTGGACGTTGGGGGGAGAGAGGAGGTCTTCACGGTGGACCGACTCAAACCGGCCCATGTAGACCTGGCGCAACCGGTCGAGTTTCCGGCACCTCGGCGCAGAGGCCGACCTCCCAAACAGGGTCCAGCCCAGACTGTGGACATTGGGGGGTGTATCGCCAGTTCTGGGGGGGGCGGGTTATGTGGCGACCCACTTCCTAGCGCACTCGAACCGGCTCACAAATAGCCAGCGCGCAGGCACAAAGGCCAGGTCCGCAAGAAAGGGAAAAAGCCTGCGGGGGTTTGCGAGTACGTGTCCCTTACAGCATCCGCGCCTGAGGAAGGCGGGATGAGGGAGGCTTTAAAGCAAGGCTGTGAAGTTCAAATAAAATCATCTTTAATTGCAGCTTACCGACTCCGTGTCATTATTTTAGCGCTGTGTGTAGCACACCGCTACAATTTCAATAATGAGAAAAGACTGGATAGGCTGATACAGGTGATAAAAGGTGTGAGGGACATGGATAGGGTAGACAGTAAAAAACTTTTCTACATGTTAGAATAATCTAGGACTAGAACCTATACAGGGTTACAGTGAAAGTATAGAGTGAATCCAATGAATTTTTTTTGATCCAGAGGATGATTGAAATTCAGAACATGATGCATAAGAAGGTGATGGAAACACTTGGATGAACAGTTGAATCTACAAGTCATAACTGGGTTGTGAACCAACAGGGATTAGCTCAGACAAATCAATGTGGACACAGAGGGGTGAATGATCTACTGGTGTGCTGTATAATTCCATGGAAATTAACTCATTCAGTTTTTTGTCTTGTATGTCGTTATTCCAAACACAAGGAAAGGTAACAGGACACCATATCCATTTCAGTTATCAGATATCAACCTTCAATAGACTTTTCCATTCCGTTTTATTGAAAACGTGCATTATGATTTGTGGTAATATTTTGTCTTATTATATGAAAGAATAAACTTTGCAAAGTCCTTGAGATCAATTCAAAAGAATTTACATCAGCCCTTCAGCACACATTTTAATGTTATTATTTTCAGTGGAAACAACTCAATAATATAATTATTAATTACCCATTGGCACTGGAAGAGTAACATCAATGTAAAACTATGTTGCATGTGTACTGAATTGATGCTATGTTTCTTGAGTGGGGACCCAATCTCAGAAAGAGAAGTAAAGTTTCTGAAGGCACAGCAAAGTTAACTCCAGTTGGTAGTCTGCCTGATTTGTAAACCATTTATTAATCTTATGAATGGTAAATACACTAGATCTGGATATGAGAAGTAATTAATTTCATCCATCTTTAACATGCTTAACAACTGCAAGTGGGATGAGCCCTTTCCAGAATCATCCAGAAGTATTTTTCTCCAAACATGAGAAAATTTAGTTCCAACCAGGCCAAGAAATATACAGGGTACAAAAGTCAGATGAAATGTCCCTGCACTGGCGTGATCCAAGGCTGCTTTTCCTACTTGACCTTGCCAGCTGTTAGGCATGTTGCGTTTTGCTCATTAAGACTTGTTTTTTTCTATGTCACTGGCAATCCAAGATCAAGGCAGATAATGGATGCGCCTGTCTGTAAAATAAATACTCTGCGTAACTTTTGAACCAAACAAGTTGGATAGCTTAGAATTCTGTTGATTCTTCTGCTTCCATATCCGTCACACACGCATAACTACAATTCCATTAGGCTTTGATATAGATTACATAGTCTGATAGGCATATCGGTTGTTAATGCTCGATGGCCCATTATGTAGCATTGTGCCAGCAGCTGATTCATTGAGAAGCCATGCATTGTCTCAAGTCTTTATCAAGAATCTGAACATACTTGAGCTTGGTGGCTCCGGGTAGTTCATGTTTTTCTCTGAACAATTTGTTAACAATAATAAAACTGATTGAAACCCATAGCATGTGGGCCCTGAAGATCTAATCTGACTTTTGTTGTTTGTAGTATTTAACATTCGGCTGGTCACTTCCATCAGTTCCACAATGGACGATTCACATTGTGATAACTGCTCTTTAGACTGAAGAATTCCTCCGGAAGGTGTAGGGGTGGCTAAATTATTGCTCACTGCACTTGTCTTTGGTATCTGATCCAAGATTCCAGTCTTCATGAGCGATCACTGATTTTGTCTACAAGGAGGAAGAACAGGAAGCTAAAGTCCTCTTTACTGCAAATGTGTAATGTGAGTTGAGCAAATCTACAACCTATTTATCACCTCTGCTGTTTGGTCCTGATTGAATTACAGGTACTTAATTTCAGCGCTCTTATTTGAACAGAAGCAAGTTCAGAATTTATTATACAGGCTACCTTTCTTCTGTGGGTCCATTTTAGTGCAAAGTAATCAAAGTAGTCATATGTGTCTAAACTGTAGTAAACCCACCCCCCACCCGAACCACCAAAGGACCCTGACCAGGATGTTAACTGCTGATTCTGTCTAACTGGCTAAATTCTTCCAGCATTTTCCTTTTTATTTGTTCCATATTCCAGCAGCAGACAATATTCTAATTGTCTTCCCATTTCTACACTTGGAAAATGTTTTGCCAAACAAAATTTTGTAAAACCAAAAAGTTAGGCGAAATGCACAATAAGAGTTTTAATAATCCTGGGGTAGTGGGGAGCTGAAACATGAGTGGCATTCATTGTGTCAAAAACAGCCCCATACTTTGAGAGGACTAACTGAAAAAAAAAGATAGGAAGAGATTTGAAAGTGGGAGGGGGAGGGGAGATCCGAAATGATAGTAGAAGACAGGAGGGGGAGGGATGAAGCTAGGAGCTGGAAAATTGATTGGCAAAAGGGATACAGAGCCAGAGACTGGAAAGGATCATGGGACAGGAGGCCCAAGGAGAAAGAAAGGGGGAGGGGAGCACCAGAGGGAGATGGAGAGCAGGCAAGGAGTGATTGTGAGAGGGGCAGAGAGAGAAAAAAGAGAGAGAGGGAAAGGGGGGGGAATAAATAAATAAGTAAGGAATGGAGTAAGAAGGGGAGGAGTGGCATTAATGGAAGTTAGAGAAATCAATGTTCATGCTGTCAGGTTGGAGGCTACCCAACGGGAATATAAGGTGTTGTTCCTCCAACCTGAGTGTGGCTTCATCTTGACAGTAGAGGAGGCCATGGATTAACATATCAGGATGGGAATGGGACGTGGAATTAAAATGTGTGGCCACTGGGAGATCCTGCTTTCTCTGGCGGACCGAGCATAAGTACTCAGCGAAATGGTCACAGACTGGGAAACCGTTTCACTGAACATCTACGCTCTGTCCGCCAGAGAAAGTAGGATCTCCCAGTGGCCACACATTTTAATTCCACGTCCCATTCCCATTCTGATATGTCTATCCATGGCCTCCTCTACTGTCAAGGTTGGAGGAACAACATCTTATATTCTGTCTGGCTAGCCTCCAACCTGACACATTGATTTCTCTAACTTCCATTAATGTCCCTCCCCCATTTCTTACCCCACCCCTTATGTACATATGTATGTATGTATTTATTTATTTATTTATTTTATTCCCCCTTTTTTCCCCTCTCTTTTTTTTTACTCTCTCTCTCTGCCCATCACTCTGCCTGTTCTCCATCTCCCTCTGGTGCTCCCCTCCCCTTTCTTTCTCCCTAGGCCTCCCATCCCATGATCCTTTCCCTTCTATGTATCTCTTTTGCCAATCAATTTTCCAGCTCCTAGATTCATCCCTTGCCCTCCGGTCTTCTCCTATCATTTCAGATCTCCTCCTCCCCCTCCCACTTTCAAACCTCTTCCTATCTTTTCTTTCAGTTAGTCCTGATGAAGGGTCTCGGCCCAAAATATCGACTGCACTTCTTCCTATAGATGCTGCCTGACCTGCTGCGTTCTACCAACATTTTGTGTGTGTTGCATGAATTTCCAGGAAATCTGCAGATTTCCTTGTGTTTCCATACATTGAAAATCTACAGATACTGTAAATCCAAAGCATGCACCCTGAGTCCTGAAGACTGTTTACTCTTTTCCATAGCTGTTGCCTGACCTGTGGAATTCCTCCAGCATTTTGTGTGTGTTGCTCCATACTGTGGTGAACTACATATACCTGTCTGGACACACCCCCTGCTGACTGCTCCTGTGGCTCCTCCCACAGACCCCGGTATAAAGGTGATTGAGGCCTGAGCCCGGCCTCTCAGTCTCCTGGATGTAGTATGGTGGTCAACCACTGCTTGTTCCTTCTTCTAGTCAATAAAAGCCGATATCTCGCCTTTATGTCTCAGAGAGAGTTATTGATGGTGCATCAATTTTATTGACTGGACGTTTTAAAACATGGAAACCGTTTTACGTCCAGAAAGGTTGGATTTGGACCCCCAAGACCATGAGGCAGCTCTTGCCTTTGAACTCTGGCTTGCATGCTTCCAATCATACTTGGAGGAGGTTAGTGCAACTGAACCCGCTGTTATGCACAGAATTCTCCTCTCGAGAGTCACCCCAAAAGTTTATTCATTTATCAGAGACCTGCCGACCTACGAAGGGGCACTGGACGCCCTCAAAAGACAGTACCTGCGGCCGGTGAACACAGTCTACGCAAGACATCGTTTAGCTACGCGCCGACAGCGGCCTGCAGAATCGTGCGCCCAGTTTCTCCGAGCTCTACAGACGCTCGTCCAAACTTGTGACTGCAAAACGCTCACAGCGGAACAGCATGTGGAGCTGCTAGTATGAGACGCCTTTGTGACAGGCATTCGGTCAGTGTATGTGCGCCAGAGGCTGCTGGAAAATGCCGATCTTACCTTACGCTCGGCGATCGAGACGGCCAACACGCTGGAAGTTGCTCTGCACAATGCTGACTCTTCCAGCCGCGTGATTCCCTGCTGGTTCCATGGACATCTCAGACCCCGCCGCCGCCAGTTCCCGCGAGCAAATTTGCCAAAGCTACTGCCAGTCATGATTCCACGATCTCCCCGAACCCGACCACAACGGCGGCCAGACAAAAGCCCGAGCTGTGTTATTTCTGCGGACTCGAAAATCACCCCCGAAAACGCTGCCCAGCCCGAGAAGCGACCTGCCCCAGCTGCGGGAAGAAGGGCCATTTCGCCAAGGTCTGTAAGTCTAAACCACGAGCGGGGTCGAGCAGCACTGCATGTGAGACGTGGGGGCCACCATCTTGCATGCCCGGATGTTGGCAGCCATCTTTGTCGGCATCACCATGCCCCTCCCACTACCCGTGTGAGAATTGGGGGCCGCCATCTTGCATGCCCGGATGTGGGCGGCCATCTTTGTCGGTGTCAATATGCCCCGCCCCGACCTGCCGGTGTTTACTGGGCACCAAGCCGGCTCAACTCTGGCCTCCGTAACCCTCGACCAAGGCGCCTCACACCAGCTTGCAAGGTCAATGATGGACATCCTGGTGGAGGGGCACAGGACTAGCTGCCTGTTTGACACAGCCAGCACTAAGAGTTTTATTGACCCGGACACAGTGCAACGCTGTGGACTCGTGATGCGGCCGGTAAGCCAGAGGGTCACCTTGGCTTCTGGGTCGTATTCCACAGATATCCGGGTGGGTTGTGTAGCGACACTGGTGGTGCAGGGCACAGAATATCGGAACTTTGCGCTACTGGTCATGCCTCAACTGTGTGCGCCTGTGCTATTGGGGCTGGACTTCTAGGGCCACCTTGAAAGTGTGACTATGGTATATGACGGGCCCCTCCCACCACTCACTGTCAGGAATCCTCAGTTTGGTGGGACTTCACCATATACCCCGCTACTGACCACACACACACCGAACCACACGTCCCGCCCAGCGCCATGCCGACAGCTGCGCTACCGACACCACTTGCAGTCTCTCCACTCTCAAGATCCCTCCCCCACCACTGTTCGCCAACCTGACCCCCGACTGTAAACCTGTGGCAACTAAAAGCAGGAGGTACAGCGTGGGGGACAGGGCCTTCATTCAGTCAGAGGTGCAGTGGCTGCTCAGGGAGGGGATCATTGAGCCAAGCACAAGCCCTTGGTGGTCCCAGGTGGTGGTTGTTCGGACCGGGCAGAAAAATAGGATGGTCGTGGACTACAGTCAAACCATCAATAGGTTCATGCAGCTTGACGCATACCCCCTACCCTGCATTGCGGATATGGTCAACCAGATTGCTCAGTACAAGGTGTACTCGACAATAGATCTGAAATCCGCTTATCACCAGCTCCCCATCCGCCCAGAGGACCGCCTCTACACCACCTTCGAGGCGGGCGGCAGGCTCTATCACTTCCTGCGCGTCCCCTTCAGTGTCACGAATGGTGTCTCTGTCTTCCAGAGGGAAATGGACCGGATGGTGGACCAGTACCAACTGAAGGCCACATTTCCCTATCTGGATAACATCACCATCTATGGTCACGACTGGCCAGATCACAATGCCAACCTCCAACGATTTTTCCAAGTGGCCAAAGCTCTGAACCTTACTTATAACAGGGATAAGTGTGTGTTCGGAACCACCCGACTCGCTATCCTTGGGTATGTCGTGGAAAACGGGGTCATTGGCCCTGATCCTGACCGTATGCGCCCCCCTGTTAGAACTCCCTCTTCCCACCACTCTCAAACCCTCAGACGGTGCCTGGGTTTTTTTTCCTATTACGCCCAATGGGTCCCCCATTACGCAGACAAGGCCCACCCCCTGGTCAAGTCTACCACTTTTCCCCTCTCTGCTGAGGCCTGCGCGGCCTTCAGCTGCTTTAAAGGGGACATTGCCAAAGCAACGATGCATGCGGTGGACGAGACCATTCCCTTCCAAGTAGAGTGTGACGCCTCCGATTTCGCACTGGCTGCTACCCTCAATCAGGAAGGCAGGCCAGTAGCATTCCTTTCTCATACCCTTCAAGGCTCTGAAATATGGCACTCCGCATTGGAGAAAGAAGCCCAGGCCATAGTGGAAGCTATTAGGCACTGGAGGCACTATCTCGCTGGCAAAAGTGACGAGCTGTGCTGGTACCTGCTAGCTAGGGGCATTGCTACTAGTTGGACCACGAGTTATAATCCCCGGGGAAATGGACAGGTGGAGAGGGAGAATGCCACAGTGTGGAAGGCCACACTTTTAGCCCTTAAGTCAAAAGGGTTGCCGGTCTCTCGATGGCAGGAGGTCCTCCCCGAGGCACTCCACTCTATCCGCTCCCTGTTATGTACGTCCACCAATGCCACCCCTCACGAACACCTATTCTCTTTTCCCAGGAAGTCTGTCACTGGGACCACCCTACCAGTTTGGCTGATGTCCCCGGGGCCAGTGCTGCTCCGGAAACATGTGAAGAGTAATCAATACTCCCCGCTGGTCGAGAGGGTTCACCTTCTACATGCGAACCCCCAGTATGCCTACGTGGTCTTACCTGATGGGCGGGAGGACACGGTTTCTGTCCATGATCTGGCGCCCTCAGGAGCAGCAGACCACTACCCCAAACACTCCCCGGTAACTATGAACCCTGCACCCGAGGTGACACCGTGCACACCAGGCCCTACACAGACTCCTCACGACTCTCATATATCGGGCATTTCATACACGTATATACCAGGCGCCTCGCACATGCATGAGGGATCACTGACGCCTAGTGGGCTGACACCTCCAGTTAGGCCAGAATCAGCACAACCTCCGTCTCCGGTGCAATCACCACCGGCATCTGTGCAATCACTACCACTGGCATCTGTGCAATCACCCCCACTGGCATCTGTGCAATCACCACCACCGGCATCTGTGCAATCACAGCCGGTGCTACGTAGATCGCAGCGACAGATTTGACCACCTGATAGACTTAACCTGTAAGAAACTTCGCCACATGGGGACTCTTTTTAAAACAAAGGGGGGGGGGGTGAATGTGGTGAACTACATATACCTGTCTGGACACGCCCCCTGCGGTCTGCAGCTGTGGCTCCTCCCACAGACCCCTGTATAAAGGCGATCAAGGCCCGAGCCCAGCTCTCAGTCTCCATGATGTAGTATGGTGGTTACTCACTGCTTGTTCCTTCTTCCAGTCAATAAAAGCCGATATCTCGACTTCACATCTCAGAGTGAGTTATTGATGGTGCATCACATACATTGAAGCGGACAGGAAGGAAATTGAAAATTTGGCTTAGTGGCGTCATAACAACAACCTCTCGCACGATATCAACAAGACCAAGGAACTTCAGGAGAGAGAAACCAGAGGTCCTTGAGCCAGCCCTCAGTGGAGGATCAGAGGTGGAGAAGGTTAGCGACTTTAAATTCCTCGGTGTTACTATTTCAGAGGATCTGTCCTGGGCCCAGAACATAAGTGCAATTGCAAAGAAGCACTGCAGCACCTTTACTTCCTTAGAAGTTTGTGGATGTATGACATGACATCTGAAACTTTGACAAACTTCTATAGATGTATAGTGGAGAGTGATTTGACTGGCTGCGTCACAGCCTGGTAAGGAGTGAAAAATCCAACAAAAGGTAGTGGATTCGCCCCATTCCATCGCAGGTAAAGTCCTCCCAATTACTGAGCGCATCTACATCAAATGCTGTAAACCCCTCAACCTTTCTTTACTCAGCAGTTGCTTGTTTTGGTGTGCCAGTGCATGATTTAAAAGAGAGCAGAGCCTTTTGGGACTTTACAGCAGGCTTCAGTAATCATAATTTATTAGGCAAATGACAAAGGTTAATAAAAAAGTTAGGTTTAAGCAGAGTTGAAGTGGGCTAGTATTAGAGTGGAGGGTTTGAGGTTTCGTCATGGAGTACCCAAACTATTTATGGCTAAGCAGGAGCTTCACTTCATGAGGTTGGTGAGCTTTTATCACCATTTCATCTGAAATTTCAGCTTCCTCACGGCCTCCATAAATGCACTCACCAGGAAGACCTCTGCAGGATTCGATCATACAAGGACACCAAGCATTCTCAACTAAAGCGACACTTCACCACTGCCCCAGTGCTGGAACACCCAGACCCTTCCCAGCCATTCATTGTTGAAGTGGACATGGCAGATGTCCGCGTAGGACATCCATATGCTCTCCTGCATATAGCTGGCTGCATCCTTGTGCCTTTCCTCTCTGTCACTTGACTCCAGATGAGACTAACTACAATGATGGGAGCCGAGATCTTCTGGCTGTCAAGGAGGCCCTGGAAGATTGGCGATGCTGGCTGGAGAAAGCAGAGAATCCTTTTGGTTTGGACAGGTTACAAGAACTTCTCCCACATGATGGCAATAGACTCAACTCCCATCAGGTCTATTGGGCTCTCTTCTTCACCCGGTTTACTTCCATCCTCACATATCATCCCAGCGGCAAGAAAACCAAGACTAACACACTTTCCTGGTAGTTCAGCGGGTCTGAGGGAAATGCCAATCCAATCAGAAGGACTACTGTTTCGACTGACACTGGAAAGCAGTGGTATTTGTTTAGCACTTATTGTTTCCAGTCACGGTGTTGGCATTAACTTTCAGTCTGAGAGTTTTAGTTAACAGCCCTGTTGGTCTAGTGTTATTGTTTTTCTTTTCCTTTAATTTCTGCAAAAGTTCTCATTAAAGTTAGTGAACTATTGACCCGCTTCAGTGTCTTTCTCTATCTCTCCACACTTGGGCCATATCCAAACGTTTTGATGGGGGTGGGGGATGGCATTGCTCATCATGGATAGGGAGGGAGGACATGCTAGAGTGATTGCTTATTGAGACAGTGTGGCTGGAAGTCAGAAACAAGGAAGGAACAATTATTATATTGAAAATATTCTATATACCTCCCAGTAGCAATAGGGACACTGAGGAACAGAGCAGAAGCAGATTTTAGAAAGGTGCAGAAATACCTGATATGTTATCATGGGTCTTGAATTTCCTGAACATTGATTTGCACCCCCTTAGTGCAAATGGTCTGGATGGGGCAGAATTTGTTGGAGGTGTATCCAGGAATGACTCCTGACTCAATATGTAGAGAGACCAACTAGAGGAGAGGCCGTATTGGATCTGGTGCTCAGCAATGAACCAGGTCAGGTGTCAGCTCTCTCAGAGGGTGAGCGTTTTGGAGAGAGTGAACACAACTCCTTGACCTTTCGCATAGCCTAAAGCAAGTTCCAGCAACAGAAACAAACCAGTAACCTGCTTCAAACACTGCCTGAGGGGGAAGTATTTTTTTTATTAAACAAAATATTCTTTATTCAAAAATAAAATTATATACTATAAACCATTCCAATGACTTTCAATCCTTTACAATTGTTTCCACTACAGTCTTTACATTTCCACACTCTTTGCCACCCACGTGGCACTCTATTATTCCATACTTACATACACTTGTTTAGAGGTATACATCCAACCCCCCAACTGTCAACTCCCGTGGGAGGACCCTAGACTGTGGTCCTTCCCCACCGGGCCTTTGCGGTGGCTGCACCGAGTTTGAGTGCGTCCCTCAGCACGTACTCCTGCAGCCGAGAATGTGCCGGTCGGCAGCATTCCCCCACGGACATCTCCATGTGCTGGAAGACCATCCAGTTTTGGGCCGACCAAAGAGCGTCTTTCACCGAGTTGATGATCTGCAAGTATTTTTTTTTATTAAACAAAATATACTTTATTCCAAAATAAAATGATATACAATAACCATTCAAAGACTTTCAATTCTTTACAGTTGGTTCCATTACTATCTTTACATTTTCAAAGTTCTAATGTTTTGCCACCCACGTGGCACTTTGTTCTTTCATATTTACATTCGGGGGTATACCCCCAACCCCCCACCCCTCAACTCCCGTGGGAGAAGAACCCTAGACTGTGGTCCTTCCCCACCGGGCCCTTGCGGTGGCTGTATCGAGTTTGAGTGCGTCCCTCTGCACGTACTCCTGCAGCCGAGAATGTGCCAGTCGGCAGCATTCTCCCACAGACATCTCCGTGTGCTGGTAGACCATCAAGTTTCGGGCCGACCAAAGAGCGTCTTTGACCGAGTTGATAATCTGCCAGCAGCACCGGATGTTGGTCTCGGTGTGCGTCCCCGGGAACAGCTCATAGATCAGAGAGTCCTCTGTTACGCAGCTGCTGGGCATGAACCTCGACACCGTCCCTTCCATCCTCCTCCACACCTTCTCCGTGAACCCACAATGTACAAAGAGGTGGGTCACCGACTCCTCCTCACTGCAGTCCTCCCTTGGGCAGAGAGGTGTGGAGACGACGTTCCGGGCTTACAGGAGGGATCGGACTAGGAGAGCCCCTCTCACCATCAGCCAGGCGAGGTCTTGGTGCCTGTTGGTGAGGTCTGGCGATGAGGCATTTTGCCAGATGAACTGGACGGTCTGCTCAGGGAACCACCCCACTGTGTCCATCTCGTCCTTCTCCTGCAGTGCCTGCAGGACCTTACGTGCTGACCACTGCCTGATGGCCCTGTGGTCAAAGGCGTTGACCTAAAAGAACTTCTCTACGCAGGACAGGTATGGCGGCAATGACCAGCTGACAGGGGTGTTGCGTGGGAAAGGGGCCAGACCCATCCTTCGTAGCCAGGGCGACAGGTAGAGTCTGGGCACGTAGTGGTACTTGGTGCCCACGGACCTGGGATCCACACACAACCTGATGCAGCCACACACGAAGCTGGCCATCAGGGTGAGGGCGACATTGGGGATGTTTTTGCCCCCGTTGTCCAGGGACTTGTGCATGGTGGTCTGTCTGACCCGCTCTATCGTGGATCTCCAGATGAATCTGAAGACGGCTCGGGTGATTTCCGAGCTGAAGGAGCGGGGAACTGTCCACACCTGCACCAAGTACGGCAGCCCTGAGAGCACCTCACACCTGATGACCAGGTTCTTGCCCGCTATCGATAGTGAGCGCCCTCCCCACAGTCCCAGTTTCTGTTTCATCTTGGCAGTCCGCTCCTGCCAGTTCTTGTTGCACGCCTCGGCCCCTCCGTACCAGATCCTCAACACCCTCAGGTGATCAGCCCTGATGGTGAAGGGGACGCTGGATCGGTCGGGCCAGTTGCCGAAGAGCATGGCTTCGCTGTTCATGCGGTTTACCCTGGCCCCCGATGCCTGCTCAAGCTGTTCGCAGATGCTGATCAGCCTGCGAACTGACCTCGGATCGGAGCAGAAGACGGTGACATCATCCATGTACAGGGAGGTTTTGACTTGTGTCCCTCTGCTGCCTGGCAGTGTCACCCCTCTTATGCCCCCATCCCTCCTGATGGCTTCAGCAAAGGGTTCTATGCAGCACACGAACAAGACAGGGGAGAGAGGGCAGCCCTGCCTGACTCCAGACCTGATGGGGAAGCTGTCTGTTTCCCATCCGTTGACCTGGACTATGCTACAGATGTCTGTGTAGAGCAGTTTGATCCAATTCCGGATTCCCTCCCCAAATCCCATTTTGGAGAGAGACAATGTCTCTCTGCAATCTTCAACAATCCTCTACACTATCCACAACACCACCAACCTTTGTGTCATCTGAAAACTTGCCAACCCACCCTTCCACCCCCACTTCCAGGTCGCTAATAAAAATCACAAAAAGTAGAGGTCCCAGAACCGATACTTGTGGGACACCACTAGTCACAACCCTCCAATCCGAATGTATTCCCTCCACCATGACCCTCTGCCTTCTGCAGGCAAGCCAATTCTGAATCCACCTGGCCAATCTTCCCTGGATCCCATGCCTTCTGACTTTCTGAATAAGCCTACCGTGTGGAACCTTGTCAAATGCCTTACTAAAATCTATGTAGATCACATCCACTGCACTACCCTCATCTATATGCCTGATCACCTCCTCAAAGAACTCTTAACAGGCTTGTTAGACACGACCTGCCCTTCACAAAGCCATGCTGACTGTCCCTGATCAGACCCTGATTCTCTAAATGCCCATAGATCCTATCTCTAAGAATCTTTTCCAACAGCTTTCCCACCACAGACATGAGGCTCACTGGTCTGTAATTACCTGGACTATCGCTACTACCTTTGATTGGCTAGATCCCTAACCAGACTATCTCTGGTTAAATCTATTGCCTGCTTCTGGTTAGCCTGCCGGTCCATTATGTCTGCAGCAGATACTAACAATCACTCCAGCAGTGGATGAAATTTGAAAGAGGATAGCATCCTGTACTCTTGAAGTCTTAGTGGAGGAGTTAAAAAATAAGAGCCATAGAGTCATAGCCAAGTACAGCACAGAAAGAGGCCCTTTGACCCATCTAGTCAATGCTGAAACCATTTAAACTGCCTACTCCAATTGGCCTGCACCAGGAACATAGCCCTCCATACCCCATACCCCATCATCCATGTACCTATCCAAACTTCATTTAAACATTGAAATTGAGCTCGCATGCACCATTTGAGTTGGCAGTTCAATCGCGCTCCCATAGCTCTCTGAGTGAAGAAGTTTCCCCTTATATTCCCCTTAAACTTTTCACCTTCGCACTTAACCCATGACCTCTGGTTGTAGTCGCACTCAACCTCAGTGGAAAAAGCCCATTTGCATTTACCTTATCTATACCCATCTTAATTTTGTATACCTCCATCAAATCTACTCTCTGTCTTCTACACTCTAAGGAATAAGGTCCTAACCTATTCAATCTTTCCTTGTGACTCAGGTCCTCCACCTTGTACATTTTCTCTGTGCCCTTTCAACCTTGGTTACACCTTTCCTGTAGGAAGGTGACCAAAGCTGCACACAATACTCCAAATTAGGCCATACTAACATCTTATACAGCTCCACATAACATCCAATCTCCTCTACTCAGTAGCTTGATTTACGAAGACCAACGTACCAAAGGCTTTCTTTATGACCCTATCTACCTGTGACACCACGTTCAATGAATTATGAACCTATATTCCCAGATCCCTTTGTTCTATTGCACTCCTCAGTGTCCTACCGTTCACTACGTAAGACCTTCCTTAGCTGTTCCTACCAAAGTGCAAAACTTTGCACTTGTCTGCATTGAATTCCTTCTGCCATTTTTTAGCTCATTTTTCCAGCTGATCTAGTTCCTGCTGTCAGCCATAAAACCCTTCCTCACTGTCCACTACGCCCTCAATCTGCAAATTTGCTGATCTAATTAACCACATCATCACCTAGATCATTGATATAGATGACAAACAACAAAGGACCTAGCACTGATCCCTGTAGCGCACCACCAGTCACAGGCCTCCAGTCAGAGAGCAACCCTCTACTACCACTCTCTGGCTTTTCCCACAAAGCCAATGTCTAATCCAATTTACTACCTCATCTTGAATGCCTCACGACTCAACCTTCCTGATGGACTAACAACCAAAGTGTAAAAGGCAACAAATTGTGCAAATTAAAATAAATAATAAACAAACAAACAGACAGACAGATTGACAAGCCTCCCATATGCGACTTTGCCAAATGTCTTGCTAAAGTCCATGTAGACAACATCCACTGTCTTGCCTTCATTCACTTTCCTGGTAACTTCCTCAAAGAAGATTGGTTAGACATGAGCTTCCATGCATAAATCCAAGCTGACTATTCTTAATCAGTCCATGTCTATCCAAATTCTAAAATACCCAGTTCCTTAGAATATCTCCCAATAACTTTCCCACTATTGATGTCAGACTCACCGGCCTATAATTTCCTGGTTTATGTTTAGAAACTTTCTGAAACAATGGAACAACATTGGCTGTCCTCCAATCCTCTGGTACCTCTCCTGTCACTAAGGATGATTTAAATATCACTGCCAGGGCCCCGGCAATTTCTAGACTTGCCTCCCCTAGTGTCCGAGGGATATCCTGTATCTATAAAGGGCAGGGGATCTTCTAAACAAATTCTCTCAAATGGTATGGAGGATTTGAATACAAGTGTGGTCAAGTTCAGTTTATGCACTTACTAGTCTTACATCCTTCCAGATCATCAACTAGCCTCAGATACAATTTCTTCCTAGTCACACACTTTTCAGTCTCCCCTTTGAATGGTGTAATTGAATCCACTCATGCCACCAATGCTAGATAGCAGCTGTGTAAGATGATGTTTTACCAAGTTCAACATTGGAAGTAAATTTATTATCTGTATACATATATGGCACTGTATACTACCCTACGGTTCACTTTCTTGTGGTCATTCACAGTAAATGCAAAGACACACAACAGTATCAGTGAAAAACTGCACACAAAGTCAGGCAGCAACCAAAGTGCAAAAGGCAACAGAGGCAAAACAATCAATCAATCAATAAATGAATAAATAAATAAATGCATGGATGGATGGATGGACAGTCAAAGAAAGAAAGAGAACATGATTTGCAGAGTTCTTGAAAGACATTCCATCGGTTGTGGAATCGGTTCAGTGTTGGGGTGAAGTTATCCAGTTTGTTTCAGGAGTCAGTTGGTTCAAGGTCAATAACTGTTCTTGAACTTAGTGGTGTGGTACCTAAAGATCCTATACCTCCTCCTTGATGGCAACTGCAAGGAGAGAGTATGGCCTGATGGTGGGGTTCCTTGATGATGGATGCTGCTTTCCTGCAGCAACGCTCCCTGCAGATGTACTCAATGGTAGGGACAGCTTTACCTGTGATGTGCTGGACTGAATCCACTACCTTTCTGTTCTAAGGTTTAAAGGTTCATCTACTGTCAAAGTATACAACTCTGAAATGCTTCTCCAGATAGCCATGAAACCGAGAAAGCAAAGAAAGGTTGCACGATTATCAACCCCCAAATCCGACCTCCCCACACAAAAAAAATGAACAAAAATGAAGCAGGGACATCAATCCCCAAATCCTGCTCCCTGCACAAAAAAAAACTAGAAAGATCAGGCCAAAAACATAGAATACAAAAAAACCACAAGACTGAAAAAAAAGTCTAATGTCCAAGTCCATATCCAAACCACAGAAAATCTGGGTAACATTCTCCGGGCACAGGATCAGGCTCTGCCCTCTCTGGTAGCAGAGTGATCAAAAGACAGGCAGCCAGCACACACCTTCTGCATTCACCTCGAAGTTTCATCTCCCTCGTCACTTTAATCAGCGCACAATGAAAGCTTTTATTGGTGAAATACAGTCAAACATTGGCTTGAGGTTTGTGCACACTGCCTCTGTCTCCTGAATCCTCCTGGAGATTGCCAAGCGCTGGAACATGTATACGATCGCCAAACAGCAAATCACAGGCTCCAACGGTCCCAGGATCACATTCAAGACAAAAAACAAACACAAACGACATAAAAGAAGTGAAATACATGGTTTCATGATCTGTGCAGATGATGTCGACAGAAGGAACGTTGCACACAGGTGTCATCTCTAACAGGCCACGATTAAACCGTCAGCATACTCTCTACCATGCATCTTTAGAGGCTTGTCAAAGATTTGGATCACACTAAATGCCAACGCATCACTGACACCAGCCTACCTGCCACCAGGGACGTGTATACAGCAAGGTGCCAGAAATGGGCCAGTAACATCATGAAGGAATCCACCCACCTTGCTCATGGACTGTTTGTCTCACTCCCATCAGGGAGGAGACTACGTAGCATCCACACCAGGACCACCAGACTCAAAAACAATTGCCTTCCCCAAGCAGTAAGACTGATCAACACCTCCACCACTACCTCCTTCACTACTTTATTGTTTCCAATCAGTCACCTTATGTACAGCTTAGTGTCACTCTATGGACATACAATCAAACTATGTATAAGTTATCTATTTATATATTATGTTTATTTTTTAGTATTATTACTGTATTCTTTATCTTTTGTGTGTTTGGTTTGTGCTGCATCAGATCTGGATTAACAATTATTTTGTATTCCTTACATTTGTGTAAAGGAAATTACAAGCAATCTTGAATCTTGAATCTTTGCAAACTTCTAAGAAAGTAGAAGTGCTGCCTTTCCTTATGTTAAGATGGCACAAATGACCGCCTCTTCAAGCTCATCTGTGAAAACAGTTTAAATTCTTTTCTCTAATTTATCTCTTTTTTACCTTTTCAAGGTAGCTGCAGTTCTATCAAGGTCCTGATCAGCAAGAAGCACTTAAACTGCGATTTTTTTTATGGTGGATGGGTTTCCATTCCTGGTGTTCATTGGCCGGCCGTTTTCCAACCTTCTCCAAGTGCGGCTTGGAAGGTGGAACCTCTGGGATGCGGCCCTGTGGACGACAGATTCCCAGCTGGTGTGGCCGACTGAGGCTTCACTGAAGAAGGAAGATCAGGATTTTGCTGCGGTGGGTGTATGGACGGAGGTCTCTCTAGTTGAGCAGTCACACATTCTTTCTTTCTCTCGAAGGGGGTGAGTTTGCTGCCAATTCTCAGTCAGGAATCTTGGAGTAAAAAGCAACCTGGTAGACTCTTAACACCGTAACCGTGACTGCCAGTCTCCCCTTTCGCTGTGAAAAATGGGCAACATCTTTCTGTCCCTTCTTGGTGAGGGTGAGCCTGTGGAATGTTGAACTTTCGGGTAAACAATAGTTTCCATTGACTTCAGATCATAGTCTCACTTTGGGTGCTTTGCTGTTGATTGGTGGCTGGTGGGCACTGATGCTTTTTGATGAAATGGGTCAGGGGGGAGAGGGTGGTTGATAATTTGATGTTTGCCGTTACTTGCATGGTGAGGGGGAAAGAAAGGGCTTTGGAGTTCTAATGTTTTTCTGTTCTGTTTTTCATGGACGTCTGCGAAGACAACTATTTCAGGTTGTATAATGTATACATTCTCTGACAATAAAAGGAACCACTTGAACCATTCATAATGCTACTTACATGCTGGACCCAGGACAGGTCTTCCAAAATTATAACGATTAGCTTCATCCTTCTTCTTGACACTTCTGTCAATGGGAACAGCTTTACTCTGTGTCTCCCCTTATTGATTATAATACATCTATCAGACCTCCTCATATTTCCTCTGTTCCATGGTGGACAACTCAAGCTTCAACAGTATATCCACAAAATTAAAGTCCCTCATTCCAGAAATAATTTTCACTAATCTATTCTGCTCCTTCTCCAAAGCCTTTACACAGAGGGGCACAGATTCATTATGAATTCCTTGCACCTGCCCTGTTTGCCTCTATTAATAAGCCTCAAGATCATTTCTCTCAACCTGCCTTGTCAACTTTAGTGATGCACATATGTATTCCAGATCTCAGTTTTTGCATCCTTTTGAGTCGTATGTCCTTTAGTTTATACTGCAATGTTATAACCATTCTTCCTTGCAAACTCTAATATTTCACATTCCTCAACATTACATTTCATTTGCCCATCCCATCAAACTAAATATATATTCTTGGTCCTATTATTAGCCTTTTTACCATTCACCGTGCCCCCAGTTTTGAGTTAACTGCAAATTTTAAATTGTAGCTTGTACAGCCCCTCCCTCAGCATACATACACCCAATTTATGTACAGCCTATACATAAAGAGATACTGGACAGTAATAGGCCCTTCCAGGACAAAAACCTGTACTGCCAATGACACCCATTTGAACAAATAACCTACTAAGTCTTTGGAATGTGGGAGGAAACCTTCACAGTCACAAAAGAATGCAGAAGTTCCTTACAGACAGTGGTGGAATTAAACCTGAGTTTACAGAGTCATAGAACACCACAGCACAAAAGTAGGCCATTCAGTCCATCTAGTCCATGCTGAACCATTAATTTGCCTAGAAACATCAATTTGCATCCTGACTATAACCCTCCAAACCCCTCCCATCCATATATGCACCAATTGCGCTGGCAACTCGATCCACACTCTTAGTGAAGAAGTTCCCCGTCATGCTCCCCTTAAACGTTTCGCCTTTCACCTTAACCCATGACCTCTAGTTGTAGCTTCACCCAATCTCAGTGGAAAAAGCCTGCTTGCATTTACCCTGTCTATATCCCTCATAATTTTGTATACTCTATCAAATCTGCCTTCAATCTTACACTTTCTCGTGAATAAAATCTTAACCTATTCAATCATTCCTTATCAATCAGGTCCCCCAAGTCCCAGCAACATTCTTGTAAATTGTCTCTGCACGCTTTCAGCCTTGTTTACATCGTTTCTGGGTGATCAAAGCTGCACATGAGACTCCAAGTCAAGCCTTAACAAATTCTTACAAAATTTCAACTTAACATCTCAACTCCAGAACTCAATACATTGATTTTGTGAAGGCCGATGTCACGAAAGCTTTCTTTACGACCCTATCTTCCTGTGATGGCACTTTCAAGGAATATGGGTCAGTTTTCTCAGATCCCTCTGTTCTACAACACTCCTTAGAACTACCCCACACCATGTAAGACCTACCCTCACAAAGTGAGGGTATCTTTGTATAAGGTCCTCACAAAGTGCGATGCCTCACACTTCTCTGCATTAAATTCCACCTGCCATTTTCAGCACATTTTTCCTGCTGATCCAGATCCTACTGCAAATTTGCTGATCCAGTTTACCACAATATCATCCATATCATGACAAACAGACCGCATACCAATCCCTGCAACACACCTCCAGTCAGAGAAGCTTCTCCCACAAAGCCAGTGTCTAATCTAATTTACTATCTTATCTGAAAGCCAAGGGGCTGAGCCTTCTTGACCAGCTTCCCATGCATGACCTTGTCAAAGGCCTCGCTCAACTGCCTGTAGAAAAATCCACTTCATCAACTTTCCTGGTAACCTTTTCGAAAAACTCTACAGGATTGATTAGACATGACCCACTACACTAAAAGCCATGCTTAACTATCCCTAATTAGTCCCTGTCTATCCAAATACTTATATAACTCATCCCTTAGAATACCTTCCAATAACTTTCCTACCACTGATGTCAGGCTTCCTGGCTTATTCTTAGAGCTTTCGTTAAACAAAGGAACATTAGCTATCCTCCAAACATCTGGCAGCTCAGCCGTGGCTAGGGATGCTTTAAATATCTCTGCTAGGGCCCCTGCAGTTTCTGCAGTAGCTTCTCACAGGGTCCAACAGAACACCTTGTCAGGCCTTGGGGATTTATCCACCCTAATTTGGCTCAAGACAGCAAACATCTGCTCCTCTTTTAGAGTTTGTTGAAGAAATAACAAGCAGGATAGAGAAAGGAGAATTAATGGATGTTGTGTACTTGGATTTTCAGATGACCTTTGACAAGGTGCCAACATGAAACCGCTTAACAAGTTAAGAGCCTATGGGTTTACAGGAAAAAGCATGGATAGAGCATTAGCTGAATGACAGGAAGCAAAGAGAGGGAACAAAGGGAGCCTTTTCTTGTTGGCTGCTGGTGACAAGCGGTGTTCCACAGGGTTCTGTGTTGGGACCGCTTCTTTTTGCGTTATATGTCAATGATTTGGATGATGGAATTGATGGCTTTGTGGCCAAGTTAGTTTATGATACAAAGATACTACAGGTGGACAGGCAAGTAGTTTTGAGGAAGTAAAGAGACTACAAAAGGACTTGGACAAACTAGGAGGATGGGCAAAGAAGTGGCAGATGGAATACAATGCCAGGATGTGAATGGTCATGCACTTTGATTAAAGAATTAAAAGAGTAGACTATTTTCTAGATTGAGCAAAACTTCAAAAATCTGCAGTGCAAAGGGACTTCATGCAGGATTCCCTAAAGGTTAATTTGCAGGTTGAGTCAGTGGTGAGGAAGGCAAATACAATGTTGGTATTCATTTCAAGATGAGTAGAATATAAAAGCAAGGATATAATACTGAAACTTTATAAAGCTCTGGTGAGATCTCATGGAGTATTGTGGATCCCTTATCTTCAAAAGGATGTACTGAAACTGGAGAAGGATCAAAGGAGGTTCACAAAACTGATTTCTGGATTGAAAGGCTTGCAATACGAGGAGTGTTTGATGATTATGGGCTTCTACTCAATGGAATTTGAAAAATGTGGGGTGACCTCATTGAAACATATCAAATCTTGAAAGGCTTCGATTGAATGGATGCAGAGGGAATGCTTCCTACGGTGGGAGAGTCTAAGACCAGAGAACTCAGTCTTAGAATAGAGGAGTGTCCTTTTGGAACAGAGATGAGGAGGAATTTCTTTAGCCAGAGAGTGGTGAAACTGTGGAATTCATTGCCACAGACATCTGTAGTGACCAAGTGTTTAGATATATTTAAGGCAGAGATTGCCAGATTCTTGGTTTGTCACGGCATGAAAGGATACAGGGAGAAGGCAGAGGATTGGGGCTGACAGGGAAATGTATCAGCTGCGACGAAATAGTGGAGCAGATTTGAGAGGCAAATTGGCCTAATTCTGCTCCTATATCTTATGATCTTATGGTCTCTGTAATCTATAGGGTCCACAAACTCGCCATCAGGTTCCCTCACTTCTACAGATTCTGTGCCCATCACCCAAGTAGATACAGATGCAAAAAAATCCACTTAAGATCTCCACCATCTCTTTCAGTTCCATGCATTGATTATCACTCTGATCTTTCAGAGGACCAATTCTGTCCTTGCTCTTAATATACATGTAGAAACCCTTAAGGTTCTCCTTCACCTTGTCTGATAGGACAGCTTCCTGCCTTCTTTTAGCCCTCCTGACTTCCTTCTTAAGTGTTCTGATATATTTCTTATACTCAAGTTACTCATTTGTTCCTACCTGCCCAAACCTGATACACACCTTCTTCTTTTTCTTAACCAGGGCCTCAATATCTCTTGAAAACCAAGGTTCCCCAAACCTGTTATCCTTGCCTTTTATTCTGACAGGAATATACAAATATGTTCTCTCAAATATACAATTCTCTCAATATTTCACTTTTGAAGGCCTCCCACTTACCAAGTACACCCTTGGCAGAAAACAACCTTTCCCAATCTACACTTGCCAAATCCTTTCTGATACCATCAGAATTGACCTTTTTCCAATTTATAATCTCAACTCAAGGACCATAATGGATTATGGAAATGATCCTTTTCCATAATTGCTTTGAAAGTAATAGCATTGTGTTCAGCAGATGCAAAGTGTTCCCCTACACAACCTTCTGTCACCGGCTCTGTCTCGTTCAATACTAGTTGGAAGATCTAGAATTGTACTCTTAGTCATTAGGACTTCTACTTACTGATTAAGAAAACTTTCCTGAACACATTTGACAAACTCTTTCCCATCCAGCCCTTTCACAGTATTGGAGTCCCAGTCAATATGTGGAAAGTAAAAATTGCCTTCTATCACAAAGTTCAGCTTCGTGCAACAGTTTGTGTTCTCTCTACAGCTTTGCTCATCTAAATCCCAAAGACTGTTGGGTGGTCTATAGTATAATCCCGATAATGTGGTCATATCTTTCTTATTCCTCACTTCTACAAATAAAGCCTCACTAGATGAATTCTCCAGTCTGCCCTGTTTGAGTACTGCCTTGAAATTTTCCCTGACCAGCAATGACGCTTTTCCCCTTTAATCCCTCCAATTCTATCAAGTCTAAAACAAAGGAACCTTGAAACAATGAGCCGCCAGTCCTGCCCCTCTTGCAACCAAGTCTCACTAATGGCAACAATGTCATAATTCCATGTGCTGATCCATGCCCTGAGCTCATCTGCCTTTAATACAATACTCCTTGCGTTGGAATACATGCAATTGAGAACATCAGTTCCATCATGCTCAATCTTTTGATTCCTGACTTTGTATATAGTCTTAACAATATCTGTCTCCACACCAGTCCAGTATCTATTCTGGCACTCCTCTGGTTCCCATCCCCCTGCAATTGTAGTTTAAACTTCCCTTCCTGTGCAGCAACAGCAAACCTTCCACTAGGATGTTAGTCCCTCTCCAATTCTGGTGCAAAATATCCCTTCTGTACAGGTGCTGTGTTCTCTGGAAGAGCGCCCATCGATCCAAAAGTCTGAAGTTCTCCATCCTTAGCCACATATTAAACTGCAGGATCCTCCTATTTTTGGACTCACTAGCATGTGGCACATGTAGCAATCCTGAGATCACAATCCTAGAGGATTGTAAATCATTGTAAATTTTCTCTATACTCTTTCAATTTTGTTTACATTTTTCCTGTAGGTAGACCAGAAGCCCACAGTGCACTCCAAATTAGGCCTCACCAACATCTTATACAACTTCAACATAACATCCCATCTTCTGTAATCAGTACATTGATTTATGAAGGTTCACATGCCAAAAACTTTCTTTAAGACCCTATCTACCTGTGATGCCACTTTCAATGTATTTTAGACCTGTATTCCCAGACCCCTTAGTTCTACCACACTCCTCAGCACCCTACATTCACAGTGTAAGACCTACCCTGGTGCAAAACCTTGCACTTGTCTGCATAAATTCCATCTGCCATTTTTCATCCTATTTTTCGAGCTGATGCAGTTCCCTCTGTTAGTCATAAAAGCCTTCCTCACTGACTACCACACCCCAATCCTGGTGTCATCCACAAATTTGCTGACCCAGTTAACCACAATATCATCCAGATCGTTGATATAGGTGTCAAACAACAATAGGTCCAGCACTCCACTAGTCACAGGGCTCCAGTCAGAGAGGCAACCATTTACTACCTCTCTCTAGCTCCTCCCACAAAAACAATGACTAATCCAATTTACTACCTCATCCTGAATGTCAAGCAAATGAACCTTCTTAACCAACCTCCCACGCGTGACCTTGCCAAATGCCTTGCTAATGTCCATGTAGACAACATCCACTACCTTGTCTTCATCAACTTTCCAAGTAACTTCCTCAAAAACTCTATGAGATTGGTTAGACATAACCTGTTGATTATGGAACAGCCATAGGAGTATTTTATATTCTATACTGCCTGCCTGTCCCCTTTCCCCTCCTGACGGTCACCCTGTGACACCTGTGTCCTACTTGCTTCTTTTAAACTTTCTCTCCCTCTACACAATTCAATGTCTCCTTGGGAACTGTGGTGCACAAAGTGTGCTGGCTGCTCCTGTTCTCTCCTATTAAACGGTCTCCCTCTATACGTTCCAATGTCTCCCACAAAATCTGCGGTAAAATTTTTCAATTTTAAACTGGATTATAAACAGATCATACGAGCATAACCAGGGAACGTCCTGTATATTATAGTCTGCTATTAATACATATTAATCAGTGGTCCTAATACAAACTGCTGGGAAGATCCACTTTTCACTTCCCTCCAGTAGGTAAAATAACTCACACTCCGTTTCTTCTCACTTTGCCAACTTTCAATCCATGTAGCCAAAACTCCTTCTATGTCAGCATTTATTACAAATTCATTAGTAGCTTCACTTCCAATGCCTTTTGGAAACCTATTATCTTCAGTTCCCTAATCAGTCCTCTCTCTGTTACTATAACAATGGTTATGTGTGTTTCCTTTAGTAAATCTACGATTATCTTTCTTTCCTGAAGGTCAAGGTGACAAAGAGTTAGAAGCAGTAGGTGCAAATCAAAGGAAGACAAATATGACTAGATTATCTAATACAGCAGGAGCTGGTGTGGTGTTCCTCTAGCCTGACCATCCATGATGGCATTGTTTCTGAATAAACCCTGCTACTCACATTCACATGGTCATCTCCCTTCTCCCCTTGACATATGGGAAAATGGTGTGCACAACCCAGTCCATCATGCAAAGCAGCCTCCCTTCAGTCGATCCAGTCCACACTTCCCACTGAGCAGGGGAAGGGTCAACATAATCAAGGAACCCTCCCATCTCAGTCTTTCTTTCTGCAAGTCCCTTCTGCTGGGCAGGAGATACAAAACCTTGAAAACACTTATCACCAGGTTCACTGTTATACAAGGCCTTCCACATCCACTCTAGATAATTTTAAATTGAAAAACACAATTGCAGATTTAGACCCCTACTGTGCTATTTGTAACTGAAAGTCCAATTTTTGTTATAGCCAGAAACACACTGCAGACCTGTTTCTGAACATAAATCATTCAGTATTTCTTGCCCAAAGGCGTGTCTAATCGAGTGTACACCTTTCCTACCAAACAACTTAAAACTTACAGTTAGACAACAAACTAAGCCGAAGGTTTTTGTGGAACTGTCAAATGGACACAAATGGCTGCATTTAACTTTGATAAACTTCTCCGTTGATTACATTTATGCATTCACAAGAGTGGAGTCCCGTCATCATAGCTGAGTAACCCCATAGTGGATTTTGTAATTTAGGCATGTGAAATTTAATGATATTTCACTGGGAAGCAGACTTGGTTATGCAGAATTACTATGTGAAGTTTAAATGTATGGAATGTTCTCTCTGGATGGTGTGCAAAACAAATACTTTCACTATATCTCGGCGCATGTAACAATAATAAACATTTAGGATCTCTTGCTCTTGATCTCTCCCCATCCCCTGCTCTTCAACCCTTCCTTTCTCCATTCTACTTGTTGATACACAACAAGTGTTATGCTAACCGGCATTCGGAGGATCAACCAGGTGAGGATGACAATGGAGTTCATTCTTACAGCTACATGCTCTGGTCCAGGCTCTGTGCATAACTTTGAGGAAAGCAATGAGGTGGGATCTGCATGGTGTTTGGTGCCAACCATGCAAGTTCTGCAGGTGGTGCAGGGCTACAGGGAACATGGAGCTTGTGCTAAAGGGAGAGACTGCACATGAGTCCTATGGTCATGATGAAAGGTCATCTTCCAGAAGAAGACAATAGTGTAAGTTGTGTGTGTTCACTGCAGCTTAAGCTTTGACAGGTTCATAGCATATTTATACAGATAAGGAACTCAAGCGATGTGTAGTGTGGTTCATAAAGAGCTGTTCACAGACACTCTTTTCTTATCAGGGTCTTGAGCCTGAATTGTTTCTGAAGTATAGTGTCCGTTGCAATATGAAAACAACATACCCAATGCGCATTAACTTCCGATGAAAATTACCTTGTTTCTTTTTTACCAGTGCTGCCTGATCTGATAAGTTTTCCCAACATTTTCTGCTATTTGATCAACTCACTGAGCTAATGCGGTTTCCAAAGCCTTGTTGTGTTCAAATATGATCTTAAATGCATTTCCTTGGATCCCACATTAATTTTGATACCCAAGGGTTGTGAAAGACACTCTTCAAGCACAAATCTCCCTCTCCTTTTTTTCAGAAGTGACCATTGCTGAGAAGAACAGTATTTATTTCCCAAAGCTCATAATCCTTCAGTCACAATCCTAATGCAGGGCTTCAACCTGGAACATCAGTGTTTCTCTTCACCACATAGATGCTGCTCAACCTACTGATTTCCTCCAGCAGATTGATTGTTGCTCCAGATTCCAGCATCAGCAGTCTCTCGTGTCTCCAGAGTCGACCGTTTGCTGGGTCTGGAGAAATGTTTAAAGCAGGCCGGGTGAGGAGGGTGGATTTACTCTCCTGTAGGATATTAGATAGACTCTTACAATTCAGTCGTATCACTTCTAAGACTAGCTGGTCTTTATTTTAAAAATTTCAGATGATTAACCTAAGTTAAATTTGACAGCTGCTAACGAGAGATTAGAACTAAGGTTTCTCAGTCTAGACCTCTGGATTGTTAGCTGAGTGAATAAACCACTATGGCACTTCCACACCATGAAAAATGTGTTCTTCATGTGCAGAGTGCAGAGAGTAAAACTCACAGAAAGCAGAGAGTAGAGAGTAAAAATCACAGAGAGCAGAGAGTAGCGAGTGAAAATCACAGAGAGCAGAGAGAGTGAAAATCACGGAGAGCAGAGTGTAGAGAGTGAAAATCACAGAGAGCAGAGTGTAGCGAGTGAAAATCACAGAGAGCAGAGAGAGTGAAAATCATAGAGAGCAGAGTGTAGCGAGTGAAAATCACAGAGAGCAGAGAGAGTGAAAATCATAGAGAGCAGAGTGTAGAGAGTGAAAATCACGGAGAGCAGAGTGTAGAGAGTAAAAATTCAGGGGGTGGTGGAGAATATTTGGAACATTTTGTTTAAAAAAGTTATGGAAACCCACATACTATTCTTTGGACATAATTTCTGATGTGCATACTCAAGTGTGAGGATAGGTTATAATGGGCAGAAATTTATTAAGTCTTCCTGTATCCCATTCACTTACAATGTTGCAATGATTGATGGAGAAAAGCTTTTGACATTTTAATTCCTCTCTACACTTCCATGTCCCTGGGTTTTGAAAAGGAATAAGAAATTACCCAAGTTTCACATTATGGTTAATTCCATTTGCTTTATCAGAAGTAACTTGCTTTTTATGCTTTCACAACTTTGCAGTGTCTTAGAGATACTGAGTTATACAGCACAGAATCAGGTCACTTGACTGATTGTAGACTAAGGGTCTACATCAACCCTTAACCAGCCATCAACATCAGTTCTGTATGATATCGTTTTAGTCTCCTCACATCCCCATTAATTCACCCCATATTTACAAGGAGGTTGCCAGGACTGGAGGACCTGAGTTATAAAGGAAGTTTGAATAGTTTAGGATTTTATTCCTTGGTACGCAGAAGACTGAGCAGTGATTTGATAGAGGTATACAGAATCCTGAGGGGTATAGATTGGGTAAATGCAAGCAGGCTTCTTCCATAGAGGTTAAGTGGAACTACAAGTCATGGATTACGGGTGAAAGGTTTAAGGGGAATATGAGGGGGAGTTGATGGTGAGAGTATGGAAAGACCTGCCAGCACAAGTGGTGCATGCAAGCTCGATGTCAAAGTTTAAGAGAAGTTTGGATAGGTACATGGACGGCGGTAGAAGTATGGAGGGCTATGATCCCGGTGCAGATCAATGGGTGCAGGCAGTTTTAATGGTTCAGTACAGACTAGCTGGCTGAAGGGTCTGTTCCTGTGCTGTGTCTCTATATTCTCTCTCTTTCAGTGGGCAACTTACAGCAGCCAATGAACTTATCAATTTGCACGTTTTTGGGATGTGCTAACTAACTACTGCACCCTGAGAAACTCGTGAAGTCAGAGGGAGAGTTAGTAAATTCCACACAGACAGCACCCATCTGAGGTCAGGATCAAAGCTGGGACTCTGGAGCTGTGATACAGTGGCTGTACTAACTGCACCATTTCACACAATAGCGCACAAAGTACTTCACAATGCTATTGTGCTGTAGAAAATGCTGCAGATAATTTGGTCAGTACACCAATGAAATTTTCCTGCTCCTTTCCGAAGAATTTCCAAGGGAGCTCTTACACCCATCCCAAGGGATCAGCAGAGACCATTTAGCACCTCCAAGAGTTGGATGAGGCACAAAAGTGCAGATCATGGATAAAAAGAGGATTGGGACTGATTGTTACTTGCCCCTCCTTAGCTAACCATTGTAACCCCCACATCCCCAAATACCCCCAGTAGAACAGGTCCAGGATTCATACACAGTCGGGAATTTCTGGAAGAAGGGCTGGTGCCTGTGAAAGACCGAAGGCTGGAAAGGAAACGGGGAGAGATTGGAGACAGTGAACTGCATGATAAATCTGTGAACTATTGTGAAGCCATAAAAGATTCACCATTTGCAATATAAATCACCTTCTGACATTTGTGTTTTATACCCAGAACCCCGTGTCCGCTGACAAATAGATTCAATCGGGTGTTCATCTCCAAGAGTCTGGTAATATCTGTCTCAGCAAACAATTGCATGTAGCACATCTGACTGAATTTGTCTGCTACTATCCATAGATAAGAATCCTATCTATCATCCAGAGAACATTTTTATGTATGAAATACAGCTACTACAAGCAGATGCATGCACAGTGTTTGTTCAAACACATGATTTCTATCTGGAATCCCATTAACTCAGTAAATACTGAGTTATTCTAGAGAACAGAAACTGACAATTCATTAGTACCTCACAAAATAGGCAGGTACCATTAAACGGATAACCTGCTTGACACACTTAACACATACTGATTGTGGTGATACAATTAATAGGGAGTTTCTGCTGAAATATCAATGCACAAGCTTTGTGAGTTCATGGTAATAAATGACTGCAGATGTCAGATGTCATCTGACGCATTTTGTTTTTATTTCAAGCTTTTTAAAAATTGCGTACATATTGAAATCATGGAGGTGGGCGGCAGGGTGGGGAGCATTCTGCTTCATCGGATGATGGGCATCAATACTGCGTAGCACAGGTAACTACAGCCTGTCTGTACAGCTGACTGCATGCTCAGTCCCCTCCTCCGCTCACTACACACGCACAACTGAGTGCACATATTCCGCTCCCATTCACTCCAGCTACAACTTTGCAGGTGATACCACCATAGTGGGTCGGATCACAAATAACAATGAGTCAGCACACAGGAAGGAAATAGAGAGCCCAGTGACATTGCATTATGACTACAGCCTTTCCCTCAATGTCAGCTGGTCATTGACTTCTGGAATGGGCATAGTGCATATGCTTCTACTTACATCAATGATACTGAGGTCGAGATTTGAAAATTTTCAGGTTCCTCGGACTGAACATCACCAATAGCACATTATATTTCACCCCCATTGACCAGTGTCTCTGCCTCCTCAGGAGGCAAAAGATATTTGACATGTCACCTCTGTCTCTCACTGATCTTTATCACTGCACCAGAGAAAGCATCCTATCTGGATGCATCATGGTTGACTATACATGCTACTCTGCCTGTGACTGTAGAAATCTGCAGAGCTGTGGGCACAGCTCAGCACATTACGGAAACCACTCTAGGCTCTGTCTGAACTTCTTGCTGTCTCAGTAAAGCAGCCAGTGTAATCAAAACTCCCACTCCCCTCCGCCTTTGCATCAAAGCCTAAATACATGTACCAACAAACTCAAGGGCATCTTTTATCCTGCCGCTATAAGACTATTTGGAGATGAACAGTTGGCCTCACGATTTACCTCATTGTGACTTTATACCTTATTATCTGCCTGCATAACACTTCTTTGTAACTGTAACCATTTTACTGTAACCATTTTTAACCTTCTATTTCTTTAATGCATTGTGTCAATGAATTGCTCAGTATGAATGGCATGCAAGACATTTTTTCTCTCTAGCTCTGTACATGTGACAATAACAAACTAATTTACCAATTTACTGCTTAAACTAATACCCATCCTCTTGTGTACCACCTACCACCAATATATATAAAACTCTGAGCAATTTTTAAAACTCAGCCCTGGAGCATGTTTTCTTCTGCTGAAGCCCACCTTGACAGTATCCTAATTTTCCTATCAAAATCCTTGGTCTCCAAGTTCCTCTATTATCCTACTTCTGCAATTCCATCAGATTTTCAGTTTACACCTAGGGCACTATCACCACTAGGAAAACATTTCTGCTAATTCTGCTGATTAAAAAAAAGCATAAAAACATCCAGCAGATGTTGAAACTAAAATAAAAACAAAAAGATGCTGTTAGTACTCAGCGTCTGCAGAGAGAGTTACCGTTTCAGTTCTGCGCAGCCAGCTGAGCATTTCCAGCAACTTAACTGGACAGCAATTTCAGTTTAGCCCCATCTATCTGTTGTCTCGATGTACAGTATTATTGTAGGTGTATTTTATTCCTTCTGTTTTATATCCTGCTATCAACTTTCTTCTTTCTGGGCTGTAGTGGTTGAGTCTTTGGTGATGTAACAAATCTCCTCATGACGTAACCCCACTGGTGCGACTTCTTCATGAATGCATCAATCTGCTGAGCCCAAGATATCGTGGATCTTCCCAGACGCTGATGCCCAGGAACTTTAAGCTATTCAGCCTTTCCATCACTGATTCCTCAATGAGAAATTGAGTGTGTTCTCCCTACTTCCCCTTCTTGAAGTCCACAATCAATTCTTTGGACTTGTTGATATAAGGTTGTTGCTACACCACTCAACCAGCCAATCTAATAATCTTATAGAAGTTTATTCAAATGATTACAATGTCACACCAACAAGATGTCACACAATATTACATGTTAACTACAGTTTCAAATTATTGCACAGTCATCACTGTCACCCTGAGGTGCCCACCAGTCCTATAAATCCCCCATACCAACCAATCTATCTCATTGCTGTGATCTGAGATTCTGCCAACAACAATGTTCTCATCAATAGATGCCAGTTGAACTCTACCTAGCCATACAATCAAGGGTGTAGAGAGAGTAGAACAGTGAGCTAAGCACCCCATCGTTGAGGTGTGCCTGTGTTTATTGTCAGTGAAGAAATCTTATTACTGATCCTTGGTGACTCTGGTCTTCCACTGAGGAAGTCAAAGATCCAGTAGAACGATGGTGTTGATCACAGCTAATCTATTCCAGTTCTTGTCTCTGCCACAGCACCAGATCCCTTTGTAATTAATCCATAACAAAAATATCAGCAAACATTTTAAATAGCACCAACGATCCAGACTTCACTACCTTTGGGGTAGAAAATTCCAGAGATTCACCCTTGAGAGAGTCACTGGATGGTGTGGTCTGGACCCGGAGCCTTTTGCAGTAGTCGGGTTCTAGTGTGAGATACCTTACGCTGCTTTGACAATTTAATCGCTGGCCCAGATCAGAGGAGAGAGCAGATTTTGCTCAATCTCCGCGATCTCCACTCCTCCCTCCAGGGTACAGATCAGAGGAGAGAGCAGATTTTGCTCAATCTCCGCGATCTCCACTCCTCCCTCCAGGGTACAGATCAGAGGAGAGAGCAGATTTTGCTCGCTCTCCGCGATCTTCACTCCTCCCTCCAGGGTACAGATCAGAGGAGAGAGCAGATTTTGCTCAATCTCTGCGATCTCCACTCCTCCCTCCAGGGTACAGATCAGAGGAGAGAGCAGATTTTGCTCAATCTCCGCGATCTCCACTCCTCCCTCCAGGGTACAGATCAGAGGAGAGAGCAGATTTTGCTCGCTCTCCGCGATCTTCACTCCTCCCTCCAGGGTACAGATCAGAGGAGAGAGCAGATTTTGCTCAATCTCTGCGATCTCCACTCCTCCCTCCAGGGTACAGATCAGAGGAGAGAGCAGATTTTGCTCAATCTCCGCGATCTCCACTCCTCCCTCCAGGGTACAGATCAGAGGAGAGAGCAGATTTTGCTCAATCTCCGCGATCTCCACTCCTCCCTCCAGGGTGCAGAGCCTCTCACTGTTCCGTTGTTGGGTCAATTTAAATGCTGGCCCAGATAGACTGAATTGACTGGATGTCAGGCAGGACGAAAGCCAATTTTGCTCTCTCTTCACGATGGTCATCAGGGTGTCGTTGAGGCTGCTGAGCTCCATGCCCACTAATATGATGAACTGACAAGCTAGGCTTTGGGCCTACTCTGGGCTGCTCCAGGGTTTGAGTCTGAGAATTCAGTTTTGGTTCAGAATGCTGTTGTTCACTTCAATTGTTTGCATGATTTTTATTTTTTTCTTTCCCTTGCGCATAGTGTGTTGCTCTTTTAATTTTTTTCTCTCTTTAATTGGGTTCTTTCGAGTTTCTTGTTTTGTGGCTGCCAGCGAGCAAGCGAATCTCAGGGTTTTATAATTTATGCAACACACACAAAATGCTGGAGAAACTCAGCAGGCCAGGCAGCATCTACAGGAAAAAATTACAGATCAAAATCTATAGGAAAAAATTACAGATGCCGTTTTGGGCCAAGACTTTTTGTCTTTTTGTACTTTTTGTCCATTGGTGCTGCCTGGTCTGCTGAGTTGTTTCAGCATCTGCAGATTCTGTCTTGGTTGTATGATTATTTGATAATAAGAGAGACTGTGTTGAAAGCTCCAGAGACCCAAGTCCAATCCCAGGCTTGGGTGCTGACTGTATGTGAAGCTTGCATATTCTCGCTTTGACATCCTATGGGCTCTCTGGTCTCCTCTCACTGGCCATTTAAATGAATTAGCCACTGTAATATGTAGATGAGTCGTGAAATCTGTCGGGAGAATGAAATATTGGGATCAGGGAGGTTGAGTGTAAATGTGCAGTTGATGGTTAGCACAGACCGATGGGCCGAAGAATCTGTTTCTGTGCTGTAGCGTTCGGAGATACCACCACCTAATTATGCTTTTCAGTCCATAGGGTAAATGCTAACTATCAAGCCTTAATTGTTCTATGATTCTCTATGTCCTAACCAATTCTTTTCTGCTACCTGTCATTAATTATCTAGTTATTTACCACATCACGCTTGCTGTGTTCTCATTATCCAAATTAACATAAATTTGCTGCTGCACACCTTTGATCACAACAGTAGTGATTACACTCCAAAATGACTTGATTGTACAATGGGATGTCATAACAGGATCTGTTAAAGAGAGTCATTTTTCCTTGCCTTGGAAGGTGACTCGATCCGTGGATCTCAGACACAATGTGTTAAGTGATTTAAACTTGTATCTGTTCTAATCAAATGTGTGAGGTTAAGTCGGATTTTTAAAAACAAATAGCTTTCAAATCTGATTTTTTTCTGGTAATTTCCCAAACTAATTGAAGCCCAGTTCAAGGTCCTTAATTTCATATAGCACAAAGTCGAGAAAATTCCTCTTTTCTCTCTCTCTCTCTTTTAAATGCCTGAATCACAAACCTATTATTAACCAAGAGCAAACGTGACATCCCTTGAAAGTGCAAACGTGGAATATTTTTATGTGATGAGAGATAGAGAAAATACCTTGAATTACCTGCACTGTCTGGAGGCACTAAGCAATGATACATCATTCCATCCATTCAACAGCCTATTATCACTTGCCTCCCTCCCCATTATTCTCCTTAAACCTTATCAACAGTTACCATCACCACAGATGCTTGAATGGAGGCCTTGTAATTGTCCTGGATACCACTCCACAGCAACTCGAACTGTCAGAGCAATTTCCAGAAAGGTCTGGGAAGTAGAGAGACTCGCCTGTGGCTATACGTACTTAATAGGATACCTTTTCACAGCTAAATGGGAAGTTTCTTTATTTATTGCCTGCTGTTTAGCTTCCTATTAACTGCAGCCGTGCTTTTTATTTGGACACTGAATCTCCATATGATACGTCGGCTTCTCCAAAGTGACCCAGATAGGGAGGAGGGGGTAAGGCTGATGAATGTCGAAATAAGTAATGCGAGGGAGCTGGGAGGGAGTAATTTAATCTCTCTCACTTCAGGGAGAGTTACTTTAATTTTAATTTTAAGGTACTCTGCAATGTGAAATGTTTCCAAGTTGATCTTAACAGTTTCAAAATACAAATATTTCCCCTGAGCAACTGCTTGGTTCCATTAAACTATTTTGCCTTGTCCTACGCAGACATTCCTTTGCTTTTACATCACTCGCCCCACCCCACAGCTCCTCCCGTCCTGAAAACTACCTCATCTCTCTCTGTCTGCTGGAGACCTCTCAACAGTTGCTACCTCCCTGTGAATGCTGCTCGACCCACTGAGTTCCTCCAGCAATCTCCAAATTCCATCATCTGCAATCTCGTGTTTCTGATGCTTTACATTGTTGTGACAAATTGCAAGTAATTTCTCTTTCCACACGTGCCACCTGGCCTGATGATTTTCTGTTTTTCTTTCAGTTTTCCTTTTTTTACTATAGTCATCGCCTGAGCTATGAGCAAACACGAGGAAATCTGCAGGTGCTGGAAATTCAAACAACACACACAAAATGCTGGTGGAACACAGCAGGCCAGGCAGCATCTATAGGGAGAAACACTGTCAACGTTTTGGGCCGAGACCCTTCGTCAGGACTAACCGAAAGGAAAGATAGTAAGAGATTTGAAAGTAGTGGGGGGAGGGGGAATTGCGAAATGATAGGAGAAGACGGGAAGGGGTGGGATGAAGCTAAGAGCTGGAAAGGTGATTGGCGAAAGTGATACAGAGCTGGAGAAGGGAAAGGACCATGGGACGGGAGGCCTCAGGAGAAAGAAAGGGGGAAGGGGGAGCACCAGAGGGAGATGGAGAACAGGCAGAGTGATGGGCAGAGAGAGAAAAAAAACAAACAACTAAACATGTCAGGGATGGGGTAAGAAGGGGAGGAGGGGCATTAACGGAAGTTAGAGAAGTCAATGTTCATGCCATCAGGTTGGAGGCTACCCAGCAGCTATATAAGGTGTTGTTCCTCCAACCTGAGTTTGGATTCATTTTGACAGTAGAGGAGGCCATGGATAGACATATCAGAATGGGAATGGGACGTGGAATTAAAATGTATGGCCACTGGGAGATCCTGCTTTCTCTGGCAGACAGAGCATAGGCGTTCAGCTAAACTTTCTCCCAGTCTGCATTGGGTCTCACCAATATATAAAAGGCCACACCGGGAGCACCGGACACAGTATACCACACCAGCCAACTCACAGGTGAAGTGTCGCCTCGCCTGGAAGGACTGTCTGGGGCCCTGAATGGTGGTGAGGGAGGAAGTGTAAGGGCAGGTGTAGCACTTGTTCCGCTTACAAGGATAAGTGCCAGGAGGGAGATCGGTGGGAAGGGATGGGGGGGATGAGTGGACAAGGGAGTCGCGTAGGGAGTGATCCCTGTGGAAAGCAGAAAGAAGGGGGGAGGGTAAGATGTGTTTGGTAGTGGGATCCAGTTGGAGGTGGCAGAAGTTATGTAGAATTTTACGTTGGACCCGGAGGCTGGTGGGGTGGTAGGTGAGCACAAGGGGAACCCTATCCCGAGTGGGGTGGCAGGTGGATGGGGTAAGGGTAGATGTGCGGGAAATGGGAGAGATGCGTTTGAGAGCAGAGTTGATGGTGGACGAAGGGAAGCCCCTTTGTTTAAAAAAGGAAAACACCTCCTTCGTCCTGGAATGAAAAGCCTCATCCTGAGAGCAGATGCGGCAGAGACGGAGGAATTGTGAGAAGGGGATAGCATTTTTGCAAGAGACAGGGTGGGAAGAGGAATAGTCCAGGTAGCTGTGAGAGTCTGTAGGCTTATACTAGATATCGGTAGATAAGCCGTCTCCAGAGATGATCAAGAAAGATCAAGAAAGGGGAGGGAGGTGTTGGAAATGGACCAGGTAAATTTGAGGGCAGGGTGAAAGTTGGAGGCAAACAAGAAAGGGGAGGGAGGAGCCTGAGCTATGATATGTTTTCCCTCTTCTGAAGTTTTATTTATTTATTTGTTTGTTTGTTTGTTTATTTAGAAATATAGCATGGAACTGGCCCTTTGGTCGTTTGTGCCATACTGCCCAGCAACCTCCGACAATCCCAATTTAACCCTAACCAATTCTCAGGACAATTTACAATGAGCACTTAATATACCAGTATGTCTTCGGATGGTGGAGAAACCCAGAGGACTTTGCATAGGAAGGACGTACAGAGACTCCTTACAGAGAACACCAGGATTAAACTCCGAACGCCGACACTCTGAGCTGCAGTAACATCATGCTAATTGCTATGCTACACCCATTCCTGGATGTTAGAGAATGCTTCTGATAAGTTACCAAACACCTCAGTCAACTGTAGCTGTCCGTGGGGGTTAAATATTCCCACGATCTCACCGCTCCCATCTTTTGGACTTCCGCTGGCCTGCGGTCAGCTGTTCACAACACTCACCTAGTTGCTTTGCACAGCCATTCGCCATTGAAAGCATCAGGATCTGGAATTACTCTTTAAACCTCCACTTCCCTCTCCTTCCCTTCCTTTCTGAGCAGTCACTTATTTGACCAGGATTTCAATTGCCCCTCACAACATTGTTAGATTCATAAACACAAAGTACACTGCAGATGCTGTGGTGCACAAACACGTACAAACAAGCTGGATGAACTCAGCAGGTCGGGCAGCATCCGTTGAAACGAGCAGTCAATGTTTCGGGCTGAGACCTGAGACCCTAAGAGGGTCTTTAGTCCCTCTGAAATGTCCCTCCAAATTAGTCCTAGTTCAAGTTTAGTTGTCTTTCAACCAGACACATGTATACAGTTGAATGAAATAGCATTTCTCTGGGGCCAAGGTGTAAAACACAATGCCCACAGTCAAGCACAACACACAGCACAAATAGCTGCGAGTCACATAGCGTCACAAAATAACATTAGCAAACATTCCTGAGTGGCATGGCCTGAAGATAAGTGGTGCATAGGATGTAGTCTTGGAGCTATATTTCTGCAAGATCAAGCATGCAGCAGTTCCTCATCTTGCACTGGGTAGGCCGCAGATCAGGAGCTGGGTCAGCTGCATGTGAAGGAAATCCTGCTGCTCTTCCAGGGAGAGAACAATAGGGAGTATCATCGACAGGAGAGCCGGCCTTCAGCCCCGAACACAGCATGGACTCCGTTCTTTTCCGTATTGCCTCTGGCGCCTCCTCCCCGGGTTGATCTAACAGGCAATGCCGCAAGCTTGGGATCAGGAGCAGATCTTTCAGCCTCTTCCCATCCAGAATATGCACTTTTCTAACAGCTAATAGCTACCATCAGGCAGGAGGCACAGAAGCCTGAAGTCTCACAGCACCTTGTTCTGGGACAGCTATCTTCCTACAACCATCAGGTTTCTGACCCAACCTGTACACCCCTAATGCTACTGCATGAACAGAAATCGATGAAACACCTCTCGCACTTCCATCCATTTGTTTCTCTCTTCTGTTCAGATTAATGTCTTGCTTTGCAGTCTTTTTTTCACTTTATGCATAATTTATATGTAGCTTGTGTTCTATGTGTTGCCTGGACCCATGTGTCTGTGATGCTGAGCAAAGAAGTTTTCATTGTACCCACATCTCTCTGTGCGTGTACATATAACAATAAACTTGAGATTTGAACTACCTTTCATTAAGATGCACGCTGAAACAGAACTATACACTTTTCCTTAAATCTCCTCAATTCTGTTCATCTCTGCTTTAGATAAACACAATGACTAAGAATCTGGGGTAGAGAGTCCCAAAGGTTCACCAGCTTTTGTGTGAAGTCAGTTCTTCTCAATTCAGACCAAAAAGACCTACCATTCATTTCAAGCTGTTCCACTTGGTCCTCAGTTTCCTCAGTCAGCAAACTCAGCTCACTATTCTACATTCCTGGAACAGGAGGCAGTTTTTTTATCAGCTGATAAAAAGGTTGGTTCTATATTTTCTGAAGATTATAAAAAAACATTATTGACACATATAGGGTTCTAAGGAGGCTTGTCAGGATAGATGTTGAGATGTTTACACTGCTGCGTGAATCTTGAATGAAGGGTCATAGTTACAAGATTGGAGGGGGAGGGGTGGTAGTTATCTCAGGTTCATTTTAAAAGTTCCTCATCACCACTGTTACATGTTGTAACTCCAAAAACTAATCAAAAGCAAATCACAGATGTCGGGATACTTGTCTACTTAGTTTTTTTTCTCTCATTTTTTTATTGACATAGTAGAACTACCTACCTGTTGGAATGCAGCACATCTTTCTTTGGAAGAAGAGAAATCCGTGAGAGTTAAAAAAAAGACAGAAAATGGATAAATTAACAAGCAACGATTACAGCCATGAGTTCACAAACAGTGAGTACCAGGTGATTATATTAATATTAAGTTTTAAAAAAAGCGGAAATGATTTGCTATATTGGAAAGACAGACGTGTTTGATTACACAACAGATGTGTACTGAACGAATTGAGCAGTATTTTCAACCAAGTGACATAGCTGATGAAAAACGAGTGCCAGTGTTGCTGAGTGCAATGGGTGGAAAAGCTTACAGTTTGTTTAGAAGTTTAACTGCTCCAACCAAATCACCAGAAATGAGCTTTGCTGATATGATGCCACAGCAGTGTTTAAGGCTGGCATTGGAAAACTCAAACATATCAAGGGTAATATAGTGTTAAATAAAAATGCTATGCCTGTTGAGTATTTAATATTTGAGTAATATTGTAAGTATATTATTTGATTAAGTACTCTTTGTGTACATAATTCATTATGGGTTATATGTTAAAGTACGTGAATGGATACGTCATTCCACATCACATCATAAGTGCGCGTTTCACTAAAGTAAAACTAAACATACATAAGTTGTCCCTGTCTCCTATGTATTTCTTTCAATTAATTTTTGGAGTTACAAAACATAACATTAGCAACAAGGAAGTTTTAAAATAAACCTGAGATGACTACCAACCTGTCGAAGTACAGCGAGACATTTGAGTTTAAAAACTCAGCACATCTTTTTCTTCAGAAAGGGGAGAGACTTTTGAATTAAAAAAAAGTGCAGCACATGTTTCTTCGGAAGGGGACGGAGATGGTCAAGTTAGTAAAAGGCAGAAAACAGACAAAATTTATGGGGTCATTTGCAGAGTGTACTAGGTGATAATAATCATAAATTTATAAAAAATGCAGAAGTGACTGGCTACATTGAAAAAAATAGATGCATTCATTTACACAATAGGTAACTGGGTGTGGTATATAGAACTAATTGAGCAGTATTTTGAAGCAAATGAAATAGCCAATGAAAAACGAGTGTCAGTTTTGCTGAGTGCAAAAGGTGGAAAAGCTTACAGTTTGCTCAGAAGTTTAACTGTTCCAACCAAACCAGCCAAAATGAGCTTTGCTAATATTGTGAATGTAATGCAGAAACATTTAGAAACAAAACCATTGGTGATTGCAGAGCACTTCAGGTTTCATAAGCAGAATCAACAGGAAGTGGAATCCATTTCAGCTTATATGACTGAACTGAAGAAATTGCGCATCGGCAGTTCAGTGATGGGCTTAATGATGCACTGAGAGACCACTTAGTCTGTGGAACCTTACAAGAAAATATTCAAAATGGCTCCTAACTGAAGCACAACTCACATTTAAAACAGCAGTTGAAATTGCTGCATCAATGGAAACAGCACCCAGAAATGCCCTCGAGTTGCAGTCAGAAATCAGTCTGACAGGACCTGTGCTGATTTTAAGGTTGCCATCAACCCAATACTGAAAGTACAGTTGAAGTCAGAATTTTACATACACTTAGGCTGAAGGCATTAAAACTCATTGTTTAACCATTCCACAGATTACATATTAGCAAACTATAGTTTTGGCAAGATGTTGAGGACATCTACTTTGTGCACGACATGAGTAATTTTTCCAACAATTGTTTACAGACAGATTAATTCACTTTTAATTGGCTATATCACAATTCCAGTGGGTCAGAAGTTTACAAACAAAATCAAAAGAAATCAGCCAAGACCTCAGAGAAAAAAAATTGTGGACCTCCACATGTCTGATTCATCCTTGGGAGCAATTTCCAAACACCTGAAGGTACCACGTTCATCTGTACAAACAATAGTACACAAGTATAGACACTATGGGACCACACAGCCGTCATACCGCTCAGTAAGGAGACACATTCTGTCTCCTAGAGGTGAATGTTCTTTGGCGTGAAAAGTGCAAATCAATCCCGGAACAACAGCAAAGGACCTTGTGAAGATGCTGGAGGAAACAGGTAGACAAGTATCTATATCCACAGTAAAACGAGTCCTATATCGACATAACCTGAAAGGCTGCTCAGTAAAGAAGAAACCACTGCTCCAAAACTGCCATTAAAAAGCCAGACTACAGTTTGCAAATGCGAATGGAGACAAAGATCTTACTTTTTGGAGAAATGTCTTCTGGACAGATGGAATAAAAATTGAATTGTTTGGCCATAATGACCGTCGTTATGTTTGGAGGAAAAAGGGCGAGGCTTGCAAGCTGAAGAACACCATCCCAACAGTGAAGCATGGGAGTGGCAGCATCATGTTGTGGGCGTGCTTTGCTGCAGGAGGGACTGGTGCACTTCACAAAATAGATGACATCATGAGGAAGGAAAACTATGTGGATATATTGAAGCAACATCTCCAGACATCAGCCAAGAAGTTAAAGCTCAGTCGCAAATGGGTCTTCCAAATGGACAATGACCCCAAGCATACCTCCAAAATTGTGGCAAAATTGCTTAAAGACAACAAAGTCAAGGTATTAGAGTGGCCATCACAAAGCCCTGACCTCAATCCATAGAAAATTTATGGGCAGAACTGAAAAAGCGTGTGCGAGCAAGGAGGCCTACAAACCTGACTCAGTTACACCAATTCTGTCTGGAGGAATGGAACAAAATTCCAGCAACTTACTGTGAGAAGCTTGTGGAAGGCTACCCAAAACGCTTGACCCAAGTTAAACAATTTAAAGGCAATGCTACCAAATACTAACAGTGTATGTAAACTTCTAACCCACTGGGAATGTGATGAAAGAAATAAAAGATGAAATAAATTCATTTTCTTTACTATTATTCTGACTTTTCATATTCTTAAAATAAAGTTGTGATCCTAACTGACCTAAGACAGGGAATTTTTTCTAGGATTAAATGTTAGGAATTGTGAAAAACTGAGTTTAAATGTATTTGGCTAAGGTGTTTGTAAACTTCTGACTTCAACTGCAGATCAATACCCTCTGCCCAGGACAGAGGATATCTTTCTGGAAGGAAATGCTTCAGCAAAGTGGACCAACCTACAGATGGAGAAGGAAGAAGAGTCAGTGTTTCTCAGCATAAACACTCACAGAGGGCTTTATCACTATAATAGGCTTACTTTTGGAGTGGCATCTGCACCTGCAGAATGTAGTGTATTTAAAATTTCAGTGATATTTGAGTAAAATTAATAATATATTGCATGATTAAGCATTCTTTGTTTACACAATTCAGTATGAGTTACGTAAGGAAAAAAATCTAGTGCTTTCCCAGTGTATATGACGACTAAACTCTTCCTGGGCTTCCAGCCAGCTACAGGTATCAATTTTAGCTGATGTTTTGATGACGAACTCTGTCACCTTCATCACGGATGATGCCTAGGCATTTCTAGTCCAGGAGAAAGAAGCCTTTGAAATAAAACTGGAGTAATAACTAGAGTAAGAAGCTCTAAGTAAGATCTGAAATTCAAACGTAAGCGAGGCGGGACAGCAGAAACCTGATTGGATGAGGACTAACCAGTGGGAGGGGGTGGACGAAGGGGTATCCATACCACTGGACTAGACATGCCTAAACATCAGCCTTGATAAAGTTGGCAGAGTTAGTCAATGAAATGTCAGTTAAAATCAATACCTGTACCCAGCTGACAGCCTTAGAAGAGTGTATGTATTAAGTACGTGAATGGCATAGGTCATTATGTCACCACGTCAGGTGTGAGCACTCTACTAAAAGTCAGGACAAAAAACTAAGTAGTCAAGTATCCCCGCTCCTGTGTTTTCCTTTTGATTAGATTCTTGAGTTATAAAACATAACAATTTCAATCTCTGAGGTCGATGTGAAAGTATCCTTCAGTAGGATGAACCCAAAGAGAGCATTCAGTCCAGATGGGGTACCTGGCCGAGTACTAAGGACCTATGCTGATCAACTGGCTGGAGCTACAGAGTGATGTCTTTATCCTCTCGCTGGGCTGTCTGTGGTACCCACCTGTTTCAATTATACTGATGCCTAAGAAGAACGTGGTAACCCACCTCAATGACTGTTGTCCAGTACCACTTCCGTCCAGAGTGATGAAGTACTTTAAGAGCTTGGTGATGAAACATATCCACTCCTACCTTAGAAGTGACTTGGATCTACTCCAATTCACCTAGCAGCACATCAGGTCCACAGGAAATTCCATACCATTGGCTCTTCACTCAACCATGGAACATCTGGATGTATACATTAGGATGCTCTTTATCGACTACAGCTTGGCATTCAGTACCATCATCTTCTCAAAGCCAATCAATAAAATTCAAGACCTCGGCCTCAATATCTCCTTGAACAATTGTATCCTCAATTTCCTCACTTACAGATCCCAGTCAGTTCAGATTGGCTGCAACATATGCTCTACAATTACCATCAGCACTTGCACACTTCACAAAGCTGCCTGGTTTCCCCTGCTTGACACACTCTACACTTATGACTGTGAGGCCAAAGTCATATTTAAGTTTGCTGATGACACCTCGGTTGTGGGCTGATTCAAAAGTGGTGATGAATCAGCATTCAGGAAGGAGACTGAAAATCTGTCTGAGTGGTGCTGAAACAAGAACCTATCATTCAATATCAGCAAGACCCAGGAGCTGAATATCGACTACAGGAGGGAAAACTGTAGGTCCATGAATCAGTCCTCATCAGGGGATCAGAGGTAGAGAAGTTCAGCAACTTTCAATTCCTCAGTGTAATCATTTCTGAGGATCTGTCCTGGACCCAGCATGTACTGTAAGTGCAATTAAGAAGAAAACAGGGCAGCTCCTCTACTTCATTAGAAGTTTGCCAAAATTCAGTATGATATCTAAAACTTTGACAGTCTGCTATAGATGTGTGGCAGACAGTATATTGACCGATTGCATCACAGCTTGGTATGGAAATGCCAATGTCATTGAATGGAAAATCCTGTAAAAAGTAGTGGATACAGTCCAGTCTATCACAGGTAATGTCCTCCCCACCATTCTACACAGAACTCAGTCACAGGAAAGCAGCATCCTTCGTCAAGGACCCCTGCCACCCATGCCATTCTCTCTTCTCGCTGCTGCCATCAGGAAGAAGGTCAGGATTCGCACCACCAGGTTCGGGAACAGCTATTACCCCTCAACCATCAGGCTCTTGAACCAGAGGGGATAACTTCACTCCATTTCACTTGCCCCATCACTGAACTGTTCCCACAAACTATGGACTCACTTTCAAGGACTCTTCATCTCATGTTCTCGATAATTATTTCTTATTTATTTATCATCATTATCTTTTTCTCATTTGTATTTACAGTTTGTTGTCTATTGCACAGTGGTTGTTCGCCTGTCCTTTCAGGTGAAGGTTTTCATTGAATCTTTTGTGTTTCTTGGACTTACTCTGTATGTCCACAAGAAAGTGGATCTCAGGGTTGAATATGGTGACACATACATATTTACTTTGACAATAAGTTTACATCGTATTTTGAAAGATCTTACTTAGTTGTCTTATAACAGTGGGATAGATAATGTTCCTGACCCAGCTGATATATGCTTTTAGGATTTTGTAACTTCTGGCTAATTGGAAGGAGGAGAAGAGAGCTTGTTCAGGGTGGGTAGAGACTTTGATTACGCTGGCTGCTTTACCAAGGCGGTGAGAAGTGTAGTCAGGGTCCATGGATGGGAAGTTATTTTCCGTGTTGAGCTATGCCCACAAGTGCAATATAACTGTGAGGTATTGTTAGTGCTGCTGAATCATCCAGAAAGGATCACAAGAGGCAGGAGGAGTTGGGAAGAGACTATAGGATAAAAGATGGAATGCGGAAGCTGGTTGATACATGGGAATGGAAGGTCATTGATTTTACAAGGTTCTGCTGAGAGCTATACCTTCCACTTCTCTTTAAGCATTTAGTGTACACTTTCCATGAATTCACATATGCCAATTAAGCTCTTTTATTTTGCAGCAGAGTTCTGTATACAATATACAGGAAAGCAGCCAACTGGCACACACTAAACTCCCATAAACAACACAGACAAATCCTCTTCCTCTCCATGGGCAGTTACCTATAGGATAACCTGATTCAGTTCAAGTTTCATGATTTCTGAGCTGATTGATGAGGCAAATATGGGATCTGCAGACTCTGCCACAGATGGGGCTGGAAGGGCCTATGGAGTGGAGGGGTAGCTTTGAGGGGAAAGTTTGAGGGCACATTCCATTGCTGCCTGAGTGCTCCCTGTGCATGACCCTGAGATTCTCTGTACTATCCCACATGCTCTTCATTGTGTGGTTACCGGGCAGACATTCACAGGAATTAGTGGGAATGTTACCTTTACTTAAAGAAGGGTTTGGGCATATCTTTAAATCTTTTCTATGGTCCTCCTGATCAAGGCAGATCTTGAAACAGAGTATCTGTTTCAGATGTTTCATGTCAGGCAATGCAAATAAAAGTGAAATAAAACATTGCAGATGCTGGAATCGAGAATAAAAAAAAACTATTGTTGCAGTTATTCAAATTCAAGATTCAAGATTGTCATTCAATTGTACACATGTATACGTACTGCCAAACTAGACAATGTCCCTCCAGACCAGTATGTACAACACAGTATATATGACTCACACATTGGTGACCTTTTATTCAATATTTTCATATGGTCTGATTTTTTCAGAAGCTTGGATTTGATGAGAGTCTCTCTTCTCTTGGTTTTTCTCTCAGGGTGGACTGCCCAGTCCTTTCTTTTCTCTTTTCTTTTATATAAAAAATTCTAATAGTCCTTCCTTTCTTTATAAATTGATAAGAGGAGAATTATACATTCTATATCAAATTTATACTTTTAGATCAACACTATGTGTGATTCTGATATTGTTTATTTTACCTTCTGTATGTACTGCTGTTGACATATATACCAGTGATAATCTCCTCTTGTTTGTATACACACTTCTAAAAAAAAATCAATAAAAAGACTGAAAAAAGAAAAAAAAGAAAGACTCACACACATAATGCATAAGGTAATATTATCACAAATAAATTGACAAATAATAAGGTGCATATATGATACAAGTTAAAAAGTAAATGTATAACACCACTGGCACTTCATACTTGATGAGATCTGGGTGGTGTCAGGAAGTTCAATAGTCTTACAGCCTGGGTGAAGAAGCTGTACCCCCCCCCCCCCCCCCCAGCTTCCAACAGTTCTTGTTCTAATGCTATGATACCTCCTATCTGTTAGTAGGGGGTCAAAGATATTGTTAGACAGGTGGGAGGGATCACAGACAATGCTAAGTGGCCTGCTCCTGATAAATACCTCTCATGAGTGGAAGAGAGACCCCAATCGATGACTCTCTCAGCAGTCCTGGCAGGGCTTTGTAGGGACCTGGGCCAAATGTCTTGCAGTTCAGACAGCATGTTCCTTTCACATGCCTAGCCAACAGAAGTGGCCAATTTCAACATGGACCCAACACTGGCAATTTGGCCTGGGTGATGGCATTGATGGCTGTTTATTATTCCAGTGGATTTGGAGGATTTGTGTAGACAACATTAATGGCATCAATACACTGCCTTCTAGAGATGGTCCAGTTCTCAGACGCCTCAACTCCAGCAGCTGAGCAACAGCTCCAAATTACTGCTGATTTATTCAATGAGATGGACCTTACTGCCAAGAAGTGCATGGCTTCGGTCCCCTAACAACATGCCCCCTTCTATATGATACTAACCTCTAACAATGCAGATTCACGAAGAGGCCGTGGGAAGTGTGGAACCCGACCTTAACCACAGGAGTCAACTCTCAATGAAGACAGATAAGTTCAAAGGTTCATTTAGTATCAACGTATACAATTCTCCAGGTAGTCATGAAACCCAGAACAAAAAGAAAGGCTATACAATTATCCACCCCCAAATCCCTCCTGCTGCACAAAAACTGAGCAAAACAGATCAGCCTTATCAACCCCCAAATCTTTCCTCCCGCACAAAAGAACAAATGAGATGGATCAGGCATATCAACCCCCAATCCCTCTTCCCACACAGACAGAAATAAACAAAAAGGATCAAGCACATCAACCTCCAAATCCCTCTTCCTGCACAAAAAAACCCCCAAAAAGACTGGGCGAAAACATCACCGAATATAAAAATTATAATTCTAAAAAAAGTCTATTATCCAAAGAGCAAATCGAGAAAGCAGAAAGAATGTGTGAAGCACTCTTCGGGTGCAGCAGCAGGCTCTCCCCCTCCAGTACAGAGCAATCACTCAAAAGGCTCACCCTCCGTACTCACTTCGAAGGTTCGATCTCCTTTGTCACTTTAATCAGCGAACAATTGGAGCTTTAAAGAGCAAAATGGAGCCATGCATTGGCTTGCACCCTGCCCTGGAGCTTGTCTGCTACAAGGTTCGTGCATGCTGCCTCTGTCTCCCGGAATCCTCTTGGCGACTGCAGAGTTCTGGAACACCCAAATGATCTCCAGACTTCCGTACTTGCCTTGATGGTTCAATCGCCCTCACCGCTTTAATCAGCAAAACGGGGTCAAACGTCGCCTTGTGCACCATCCTGCAACCTTCTTGCCACAAGGTTCATTCACGCTGCCTCTGCCTCCTGAATCCTCTCAGAGACTGCAAAGGTCTGGAACACCCAAACGATCTCCAAACGGCAATACACAGGCTCCGACAGTTTCAGGATCACATTCAAGATGAGAAACAAGTGTAAAAGACATAAAGGAAGTGAGAAAGGTGGTTTCATGATCTATCCAGAAGACGTTGACCAAAGGATTGTTGTACGCAGGTGCTATCTGGACTGAAATATTTCAATAGCAATTTTGAAATTCATTTACTTTGTTCTTTTCTTGCATCTTGTTGTTTGCCTGCACTTTATTCTACAGAGTTCCTGTTCTGTCTCAATACACTGAGTAATGATTTGATCCGTACGAACAGTATGCACAATAAGCTTTGCACTGTTTAACAAGTGATAACAATAAACCAATTCTGATTCCACTTCCACTTTTGAAGCAAACTGACGGGGTATGGCCGAAGGCTCTGTCAACTCCGGTAATTGGTCTATTATTGTCACATGTACAGGGAAAGCTATAGTTCAGGTAATATGAAATCTTCCCTGGTCCTGAACACAAGAGATTCTGCAGATATTGGAACTCTCAATCAATACCCACAAAGGGTCACCACTTCAGGCTGAGACCCTTCATCATGACTGGATAGGAAGGGCGAGAAGCCAGATTACGAAATTGGTGGGGAGGGGAAAGAGAACAAATTATCACATGATAGGTGAAATTAGCTGAGGAGGAAGGTGGGTGGGTGGGGGATGGGGATGAAGTAAAAGCTGGGAAGTGATAGGTGGAAGAGGTGGAGAGCTGTAGAAGGAGTCTGAAATGAGAGGACAGTGGAGCATTGAAGAAAGGGGAGGAAGGGGATGAGAGAGGAGATGGGTAGGTGAGGAGATGAGAAGTGGTGAAAGGGGATCCATAATGGGGGCTGATAAAATAGAGAAGGCGAAAGTGTGAAGAATTACTGCAAGTTGAGAAATCAGTGCTCATGCCATCAGGTTGGAGGCTACCCAAATGGAATATGAGGTGTTACTCCCCCAACCTGAGCATAGCTTCATCGTGGCAAAAGGGAAGGCCACGAACTGACATTGACCACATACTCATTGTGGAATGAATTACCCCTAAAGAACTTCTGAAATAGCCAGACAAGAACTTGACTTGCCAAGGTGTAGAAGGCTATGAACCAAATGCTGGTAAGCAGGGTTAATACAGATGGCTGCTATGCTCATGGTGGACCAAAGAGCCTATTTCTGTTGTGCGGCACCTGTGACTCTGCATAGAAAGCTGACCTCAACTTCTTATAGGTCGTTAAACATGTGCACTGTGTAGCAATATAAAGCATTCAGCTTTCCTGAACACAATTTCACAGCTAGATAAAAATGAGTTAAAAGAGACTACCTGGTATTCTGCACACCAATTCATGCTTAAAATAGGATTTTGGCAATTGTCATTGGCACTTGCAGTACTGGGGTTCAGAACACTGGTGCTTAAAGAAATTCCCTTAGGTTAGAGGAACGACAGCAGGAAAGAAGAATAGTGGGGAGAGGGAGATGACTTTGTATCAGAGTACCCACACATCTGACCCCATTCCTTAAGTTGTCATTGCGACATTGAGCTGTTTGCTGCTTAAACAGGTGAGTTATCACAGCACGGCGCTCAAAGTTTAAAATAAATTTTATTTTCAAAGTACATATGTGTATCATATACAACCCTGATAATTCATTTTCTTGTGAGCATACTAAGTAAGTGTATGGCATAGTAGCCACAACAGAATCAATGACAGACCATCCAATTTGGGCATTCAACCAGAATGAAGAAGACAACAAACTGCAAATACAAAAGGAAGAAATAATAATAATAAATAAATAAGCAATAAATATCAAGAACATGAAATGAGGAGTCCTTGTAGGTGAGTCCATTGATAGTAGGAACATTTCAATGATGGGGCAAGTGAAACTATCGAGTGAAACTATCCCCACTGATTCAAGAGCCTGATGTTTGAGAGGTTCCTTAACCTGGTGATGCAAGTCCTAAGGCTTCTGTATCTTCTTCCTGATGGCAGCAGCGAGAAGAGAGCATGTCTTAGGTGGTAGGAGTCTCATGCTGCTTTCCTGTGACAGTGTTTCATATGGATGTGTTCAATGGTTGGGAGGGCTTTACCCCGATGGACTGGGCTGAATCCACTACTTTTTGTAGGATTTTCCATTCAAGGGTATTGGTGTTTCCATCCCAGGCTGTGATGCAGCGAATCAGTATACTCTCCATTGCACATCTATAGAAGTTTGTCAACGTTTTAGGTGTCATGCTGAATCTCTGCAAACTTCAGAGGAAGTAGAGCAGATGCCGTGCTTTCTTCATAATTGCACTTACGTGCTGGGCACAGGACTGGTCCTCCAAAATAATAACACCTAGGAATTTATAGTTGCTAACCCTCCCCACCTTTATCCTCCAGTAAGGGCTTGCTCATGGACCTCTGGATTCTTTCTCTTGAAATCTAAAAGCAGCTCCTTGGTCTTGCTGAAATTGAGTAAGAGGTTGTTGTTATGATACCGTTGAGCCAGATTTTCAGTCTCCCTTCTGTATGCTGATTCATTGCTACCTTTGATTGTGTCGAAGACAGTAGCGTCATTAGCAATCTTGAATATGGCATTGGAGCTGTGCTTAGCCTCACAGTCATAAATTTAAAAATGAGTAGAGCAGGGGACTAATCACACAGCCTTGTGGTGCACCTGTGCTGATGGAGATTGTGGAGGAGATGTTGTTGCTAATCTGAACTGGCTAAGGTCTGCAAGTGAGGAAATCCAGGATCCAATTGCACAAGGGGGTATTGAGCCAAGGTCTTGAAGCTTATTGAATAGTGTTACATACCCCATGGGTATCTTGTGACTGTCTTATAATGTAATTGAGTATCTGGTAAGCATGATGTAATTGTCTTGTGATGGTTGGGTGATGTAATTTCCTGCCAGTGTGAGGTCACATGATATAATTTTCCCACCAGTGTGAGGTCAGGTGATGGCCTGTTCCAACAGGTAAAAAACGGGAAAGCCCTGCTGTGACACAGGTTAGTTTGTTGTTTACTTCGTCAGTTACTCCGTTATGCTGCGTATTCATCTCATGACGCAGTTTTGTTTTAAAGTGGAGTTTTACTTTCAATCTTTAGTTTCAAAGTTATTACCGGCAGTTTCGCCAAATGCTGCCATTTTTGGTTTGATCAACCTTTGCAATTCAGTTGGAGAGTGAAGAATTTATCGAAGTACAGAAACCCGAAGGATCGAGTAAAGTTGGTGTTGTTTGGCGGTTCAATACAGGATCGACCTTATTGGATTTTCGTTCAGGAAATAGTAACCTGCATCCAAGATAATCCCTGCCTGTAAGAGCAGAAAGGACTGCAACAGTGTTATTCGCCAAGGAAAAGGTCAGTCCCTTTAAGCCGTTTTTATTTCCTTCATCGTGAGTCTTTCAGACAAGGCATATTTCGTCTAAGATCAGCAGTAAGGTCACGTTGTCAAGGAATTCGTTACTTCTGGAAAGTCTTTCCTAATTGACTGTATGAATCATTTGGACTTTCGCATTTACCACTTTAAGAACTGTTAGAGTTGCCGCATAGCAGTTAATTTCCAGTTGTTAGTCATTTGTTTAATTTTCATTTTTTGTTGAGCAGAGTTGAATAAATGTTTATTTGTTTATAAAAAACAGTTCTTGCATTGTTGCTGGAGACTTACCATAACAATAGTTCTGTGCAGATGATGGTATTAAATGCTGAGCTGTAGGCAATAAATAACATCTTGATGTGTGCACCTTTGCTGTCCAGATGCCCCAGGGTTGAGAGAAGAGTTAATGAGATTGCATTTGCTGTGGACCTGTTGCTCCAGTAGACAAATTGGAGTGGATCTAAGCTGCTTTTCAGGCAGAAGTTGATATGTTTCATCAACAGCCTTTCAAAACACTTCTTCACAGTGGATATAAGCACTTCTGGCTGATAGTCACTGAGGCAGGTCACCATGCTCTTCTTGGACACTGGTATAATTGAAGCTTGCTTGGAGCAGTGGGTACCACACACTGGTGAAGCGAGAGGGGAAAGATCTCAGTGAACACTCCAGCCAGTTGATCAGCACAGGTTTTTAATACTTGGCAAGGTCCCCCATCTGCACTGGATGCTTTTAGTGGGTTCACCCTCCTGAAGGCTGCTCAAATGTTGGCTTCACAGATTGAAATCACTTAATAATCACAATGAATTTCTAAACAAAAGCTGTTATTAGTGAAAAAGTTCCAGCAATCTACTTCACATGCACTGGCCAATATGAGATGAGGCAGACAGGTGCTTCAGACAAATTGTTAAAGTCACCGTTAATTGCCATTTCATTCCTGTACCCTGTGAGAGATGTTCCTGCTCTTCTTTGTATTGAGTCATTGTTTAATATCTGGGCCTGGCAAACGTTTTATTGTTCATTTATCAGTGATCTTGAACTGAGTAGCTTGTTAGGAGTTAAACAAACAGATGGGTTTGAGTTTACAGACAAGCCAGGAGGTAGATTTCCTGTTCTCAGGAGAAAGGGTTTTCATAACAATCGGTAATTTTATCCTCACCGTTACCAAGGCAAGTTATAATTCACTTATTAAACACCAGATCATTAGCTGAATCTAAAATCCACAGTTGCAGTCATGAGATTTGAATTCAGATCTGCTGATTGTTAGACCAGCCTTTTGGATAACTAATAAAACAGCATTATGAGCTGGCAGTAGAGTTTATTGGTTTTACCTGGAAGCTCCAGTCTCTGCCAACAAGGGTAGAGTGCACTTTGTGTGACCACTAGCAACATCAGCAGGCAAACTTTTGTCCTTCCTAGCAGAAATGGAGCCCTGGCCAAGTACCCCAAGGCTGCCTGTTGATCTGGATGTCAGACCATAAGACAGGGAGCAGAGTTGGGCCATTCAGCCCATGGAGTCTCCTCTGCCATTCCATCATGGCTAACTTATGATCCCTCTCAACCCCATTCCCCTGCCTTCACCTCATAACCTTTGATGCCCTGAGTAACCAAGAACTTATCAACCTCTGCTTTAAATGTGTATAATGACTTGGCCTCCACAGCCATCAGTGGCATTGAATTCCACAGATTCACCACTCTCTGGCTAAAGAAATTTCTCCTCCTCTGTTCTAATTCCTCCAGCCTCCATTCTGAGGCTATGCCCTCTAGTCCTAGACTCATTCACAATAGGAAACATCCTCTCCACATCCACCCTCACTAGGGTTTTCAACATTTGTTTGGTTTCAATGATATTCCCCCCCCACCTTCATCTAAATTCCAGCAAGTACAGGCCTAGAGCCATAAAATGCTCCTCATACATTTTATTCCTCATACCCTTTTATTCCCAGAATAATTCTAGAGAACTTTCTCTGGACTTTCTCCAATGCCAGCACATCTTCTCTTACATAAGAGGTCCAAAACTACTCACAATACTCCAAGTACAATCTGTCCAATGCCCTATAAAGCTTCAGCATCACATCCTTATTTTTATATTCTAGTCCTCTCTAAATTAATGCTAACATTGCATTTGCTGTCCTTATCACTGACTCATCTTCAAATTAACCTTTAGGGAATCTTGCACAAGGGCTGCCAAGTCCCATTGTATCTCTGATTTTTGAATTTAGAAAATAGTGTATGTCTTTAATTCTTCCACCAAAATACATGGTCATACACTTCCCTACACTATATTCAGCCATGGGTAAATCTGACCAAGGAAGTCATGCTGACTTTGACCTACTTATCATGTGCCTCCATGTACCACAAAACCTCATCCTTAATGATGGGTTTGCACATCTTCCCAACCACTAATGTCAGCCTAACTGGCCTATAATCTCCTTTCTTCTGCCTCCTTCCCTTCTTAAAGAATGGAGTGATATTTACAACTTTCCTTTCCTCTGGAACCAATCTAGAATCTAGTGATTACTGAAGGATCATTACTAATGCCTCTTCAGCTGCTTCTTTTGGAACCCTGGGGTTTAGTCGATCTGGTGCAGGTGACCTATCTACCTTCAGACCTTTCAGCTTCCAAGCACCTTCTCCTTAGTTACAGCAATTCCACTTACTTCTGCCACCTGATACTCTTGAATTTCGAGCACACTGCTAGTGCCTTCCACAGTGAAGACAGATGCAAAATACTCATTATCTTTATCCCCCATTACTACCTTTCTGGCATCATTTTCAAGAGGTCCAATATCTACTCTCACCTCTCTTTTATTTAATAAAACCTTTGCTATCCTCTTTGGCATTTTTAGCTGGCTTACCTTCATATTTCATCTTTCCTCTCCTTGTGGTCATTTTAGTTACCTTCTGCTGGTTTTAAAAAACTTCCCAACTCTCTAATTTTTGCAATATTATGTGCTCCCTTTATTGCTTTAATCCTATACCTTCCAAATTGCCCCTAGACACTCCAGCCATGCTGTTCTGCCATCATCCCTGCCCTGTTGTCTCCCTGTCCATCCTCAAAGATTCATGACACACTGTATCAATGCGTACCGACTGCCCCATCTCAGCTCTCCCATCCACTTGCCAACTTAGTTTAAACCCTCCCGCAACAGCACTAGCAAACCTGCCTGCAAAGATATTGGTCTCCCTCGAGTTCAGGTGTAACCCATCCTTTTTGTACAGGTCTTATCTCCCCCAGAAGAGATTCCAGTGATCCAGAAATTGGGAACCTTGTCCTCTGCACCACATCTTCAGCCACTCATTCATCTGTACTATCATCCTATTCCTGCCCTGACTAGCACAGGGCACTGGGAGTAATCCAAAGATTACAATCTTGGAGATCTTGTTCTTTAACCTTTTGCTTAACCCTCCATACTCACCGCGCAAGACCTCTTCTCCCTTTCTACCCATGTCATTGGTGCCATTGTATACCATGATAAACTCTGGCTGCTCGCCCTCCCTCTTGAGAATCTTCGGCGACCGCTCTAGACATCCTGAATCCTAGTACCTGGGAGGCAACACAACATCCTGACTTCTCTTTGTGGCCATAGAATATCATGTCCATCCCCCTAACTACAGAGCCTCTTATCATTACCACTCTGTCTGACGTTACCCTTCCCTGCTGAGCCTCAGAGCCGGCCACAGTGAAGCTTGTCTGGCTGCAGCTGCTGTGCCCTGATGGGTCATCCCCACTAGCAGTATCCAAAGAGGTATACTTGTTCCTGAGGGGAATGGCCATTGGGGAACCCTGTACTGACTGCTTACTCCCCTTACCTCTCCTGGTGGTCACCCATCTGGGCATGACCACCTCAGTACTAGATTCATCTCTGAAGTTTTCAGCCTCCCAGATAGTCCTGAGTGTGTCCACCTCCAGCACCAGTTCCTTGACCTAGGCAATCAGGAGCTGACGTTGGGCGCACTTCCTGCAGATGTAGTCATCAGGGAGACCATTAGGTACTCTGAAATCCCATATCACATGTGAGGAGCATTGCACTACCTGAACTACCATCCTGCCAACAGCTGTCATGCCTCTAACTTCTCAAACTAGTCTGCGCCTGTTCTCACCCAAGCCTGACCACTCTAACACTGTCCCCTCAAACAATGGCCACTCTGCTCAAACCCTGCTTCTTTTAATGGCCCTTGCTAATTAACCCTAGTTCCTATTAACCCATGCAATCGCCTGCTCTGCAGACAAACCCCAACAGGCCCCTGCTCGCTTTTTAAAACTGGCATGTAAGGTCCACAAGGTACTGTCTCCAACTAACTCCTTCACTCCGTGACCACTTACTCCACAGACAAGTCCTGACAAACCCTGCTGGCTTTTTAAAGCTGACGTGTAAAGTCCACAAGAAACTGTCTCCAACTCACATCACGATCTCTCACTCTGCAGACTAATCTATGTTCCAGATATCATCAGTGATACAATCAAGTATGAAGTAATGTGTGCAAACTGGTTTTCGTGCAATTAAAAATTCTGCAAATGGGTGTCATTTCTAGGCAAATGAGTGGTTTTGGCAGTCAGACAAAAGTAACAAATAGCACTTAAGAAGTTATTTTTATCATAATAGTGTCCAAGAGCAGTTCAGATAAAAGTTGCATATTAAATTAATAGCAAGTCAGAACAAAGAGATAAGGAAGTTGTGAAGGCAAATTTCAGAACTCAAAGACAATGTAGCTAAATGCTACTGGTGGTGGGGAGTTGGGAGGCTCAGTACTAGAGAGTACAAACTTTCCTGAGGCTGCTGCAGAGGCATCACTCGCAGAGTGAAAGAAGTGAGGAGAACTGTTGACTACAGATGTTACTGACTGGAAATTCAGTATGGAAGTGTTTTCAAATGAGTTGGATTAGCCTATGAGTAGAAGAACTCTGAAGGTGTTGAAAGGAAGGATATGTCATAGAGTCATCTGGCATGTAAGCAAGCCCTTCGGCCCACAAAGTCCATGCTGATATTATACTTCCAGGTACTGATCCCACACAGTTGGTCAGTGGAATATTGGAGCAGTTGGAGAGCATGGGTAAGGGTTTCAGGAAGTGAAAAACCACAAGAGGCATCGGGAATGAGATGGAGGAGAGGGAGAGAGTCTGCTGTCAGTGATACATCAATTAGCTCTGGTTTTTCACTCCTGTAGATTTATCTACATTTGCAGAGCTTGCTGTCAGACCAAAGTAGGACACAGGAATGAGAGCATGAAGGGGAGCAGGAGAGGACTTGAGGGCTCAGCCTTCGACAAGCAAGGTCGAGCAATGAACTTTGATTCTGGGCATGGAAGCCCATGCTCCTCTTGTGGGACTAATTAAGCAAATTCAATCTCCCTTGTCCAATACAGAAATACCTTGTACCTATGTTTGCAGTACATCAGTTGTCTGCAAACCCTTTCCTTATCTTGAGGACCCAGATTAAATACACCAGGAGGTCCTTCATCAGAGGGCCCCAGCTATTGGGTTTACTCTTCTTCATTTTGCAGTTGTGGGTGTCACAATGTTTGGGCACTTGAGAATGTGGTGGTGACTAACTGTGATATGTTCTGTGAAGGTAGCAGGTCCGTGGACTCAGATTCAGTGACCCTGAGGGAATGTACAGTATTTCCACATCAGACCAGTGCATGATTGAGAGGGAAACTTGTATGTCGATGCACCCATTGTCCTGCTAGGCGGGAGAGATGACGGGGTTGGAAGATGTTAGTAGAGAAAGTGTTTCTCCTGAATCCAGTGGCCACCAACAGAAATGGTATTAGAATCAAAAATTGGTGGTAAATGGAGCCACTCCATTTTATTCTCTTGCTTCCCACCATTCATGGGTTAAATAACCCTTCAAGCTGGTTTGCCTTCTTGATGCAAGCTGACTGACTCATGTTCTGCTTCCAGCTTTTTGGCCAATCTCTTGTTTGCAGTGTCAAGTGCATTTACCTTCCTTTTATTTCAGGTAGCAAGCCTAAGCTTTAAGTAGATCTGTCGGTTTCCTGTTTTATTCAAAGATAAATATGGAATGAAAGATAAGAGGGCAGAGCACATTCCTGCAGACCAGAACTTTTCGGAGCCCAGCCAAAGCAGGTGATAAACTATTTGAATTACTCCTGTTCCAACCACACATGATCAGCAAACAACTCTGAGACAATTCAGTTCAAAAAACATATTAAATGAACCTGTTTATGAATGCCTGTACATATATTTGTGTGTGTAAGTATTTAGTGTATGTCTGTATATATGTATCAATTGTGAATATTTGTGTATAAGTGTGCATGTGGGGTGTGTGTATATACATTTCAATGTATTGATAATTATGTGCCCTTTTCTGACTGTCATTGCTTGGTGATGTGTATATTTAAAAGTACAGATGTATTACTGTGCAGATGTTTCTGTCTGTATCTGTGTATATTTTTACCAGTATCTTTGTGTATTTTTGTCTGAATATTCCTGACTACCAAAAAGGATTTTCACCTAATAAATATACTTCATTACAGACTGTATGTTTTCAGTAGCTTTGAATTTTGAATGCATCATTTCTGACAAAGGTTTCTTGAAAACTTTAAATCACTAATGAAAAGAGATGTGATCCGAAAGTGGCCAATAGACAATGTGAATGCACTAACAATGTTTTTCATTAGAATGCAAGGATTAATTCCCTTCACTAAACTTGTGTTCATAAATTTGCATAACTGAAAAATAACTGAGTGGGTGAAAACATTGTGCTTCCTGAAATTTTCCTATAAATACATCGTGCCAGAGCAGGTATAATGTTGAAATATAAGCCGTGCCCTTAAGTGATGTTGCAATATTTTACACACAATGAGCTGTCATCAGTCCTTCATTTGTATTTGCAGGGGTGGGATTGTGTGTATGGTTACAGAACTATGCAACCAATTCTACGTCAGAATATGGAGCTTCCTGCCAAAATCATTGCATTAAATTCCCAAGTTTGTTCACTTATTCTGTTATATCTCTATCCCCTTCATCTCACTTCACCTGTCTGCATCATCCCACCAGGCTGAAATTCTATAGTCAACTCATTCCATCTTGGACCTTTGTTTGGGAATGCCCTGCCAGGCTGCATCCTGTGGAAAGAGACATACCTAGGGATAGAAGGAAATCACTTCCATGAAGAAGCTTTGGAACTGCTGTAAGAACCAGGCAGGAGTGCTTAACCAGCACAATTCATCAAAACGATTACTTCTTTGAATCATATAGCACTAACGTGATTCTAGCCAAAAGCACTGAATTCCAAATGCGATACAATAATGCCTTTGGAATTCTCCATATGTCGGCTTCATCACAGGGTTAACCCTTTCCACTACTGAGGACATCTTCAAGAGGTGGTGCCTCAGAAATGCAGCATCTCATTATTAATTATCCTTATCATCCAGGACATGTTTTCTTCTCATTACTACCGTCAGGTAGGTGACACTGAAGTCCGAAGACACACATTCATAAACATCTCCCTCCCTCTGCCATCAGATTTCTGTATGGCCCCTGAACCCATGACACTGCATCATTACTGTTTTTTCACACTACTTATTTCTGTAATTTATAGTAACTCCATGCCTTAGTGCTGACTTGCCCAGCACAAAACAACAAACTTTATGTTGATTTGATTTCCAGCATCTGCAGACTTCCTCTTGTTTAAAACACCATGTCAGTTAAGTCAATGCTAATAAATCTGATTCTGATTTAGACTGCATTATTGATGAAATATGCTTCCACCTCAGAATGGCATTAAGCTGAAAGAGGTACTTGAACATCCAATGCACCTGCTGTCCTTCCTGACAGGACAGGAACTTAAAATAAAAATGTAGGGTTTACAGCCAACAGATCAATACTGACTTTTAAACTGTATATCATAAGAACATAAGAAATAGGAGCAGGAGTAGGCCATCTGGCCCCTTGCGCCTGCTCAGCTATTCAACACGATCAGGGCTGATCTGGCCATGGACTCAGCTCCACCTACCTGCCTTTCCTACTACTATGCAAAAATCTATTCAACCTTGTCTTAAATATATTTACTGAGGTAGCCTCCACTGCTTCATTAGGCAGAGAATTCCACAGATTCATCACTCTGTGGTAAAAGCAGTTCTTCCTCAACTCCATCCTAAGTCTACTCCCCGAATCTTGAGGCTGTGTCCCTTAGTTCTAGTCTCACCTACCAGTGGAAACAACTTTCCTGCCTCTATCTTATCTAGTTGTGTATGTTTCTATAATTGTGTATGTTTCTATAAGATCTCCTCTCATTCTTCTGAGATCCAGCAGGTACAGTCCCAGGCAACTCAGTCTCTCCTCATACTCTAACCCTCTCATCTCTGGATTCAACCTGGTGAACCTCCTCTGCACTGTCTCCAAAGCCAGGCTATCCTTCCTCAAGTAAAGAGACCAGAGCTGCACAAAATATTCCAGACGCAGCCTTGCCCGTACCCTGTACAGTTACAACATAACCTCCCTGCTCTTAATTTCAATCCCTCTAGCAATGAAGGCCAACATCCCACTTGCCTTCTTGATAGCCTGCTGCACCTGCAAACCAACCTTTTGTGATTCATGCTCGAGTACTTCCAAGGACCTCAGCACAGTAGCATGCCGCAATCTTTTACTATTTACATAATAATCTGCTCTTCCATTTTTCCCTCCAAAGTGGATGACCACGCATTTACCAACATCGTACTCCATCTACTAGAACCTTGTTCATTTGTTTAACCTATGTAAAGCTCTCTGCAGACTCTCTGTATCTTCTGCACAATTTGCTTTTCCATTCAATTTGATCAGCAAATGTAGATACACTACACTTGGTCCTCTCTTCCAGGTCATTAATGTATATCATGAACAGTTGCAGGCCCAGTTGCAGGGGACTGGCCACTGTGGCACACCACTCACCACTGATTGCCAACCAGAGTAACACCCATGAATCCCAACTCTTTGCTTCCTATTAGTTGACCAATCCTTTATCCATGTTAATACATCACCTCCTACTCTATGCATCCTTATCTTATGGATGTCTTTTATGTGGCACCTTATCGAACACATTCTAGAAATCCAAGTAAATAACATCCACCCGTTTCCCTCTATCCACTGCACTCATTATATCCTCAAAGAACTCAAATAAGTTTGTCTAACAGAATCTGCCTTTGCTGAATCCATGCTGCATCTGCCTGATGGATCCATTTCTTTCCAGATGCCTCACTACTTCTTCTTTACTGATAGCTTCAAGAGTTTTCCCAACTACAGATGTTAAACTAACTGGCCTATAGTTACCTGCCTTTTGCCTATATCCTTTTTTGAACAGTGGCGTGACATTCACCTTCTTCCAATCTGCCAGAACCTGCCCAGAGTCCAGAGAATTTTAGTAAGTTATAATGAAAGCCTCTACTATTAACTTCTGCCATTTCTTTCAGTACCCTGGGATGCATCCCACCAGGATCAGGGGATTTATTTATCCACAAGTTTGCTCAGCACTACCTCTTTAGTGATACCTATTGTATCGAGGTCCATAACATCTCTCTTTGGCAGGTTAGATGAGTCCTCCACCATGAAGTCTGACACAAAATAGTCATTCAAAGCCTCGGCCATTTCCACATTATCCAATATCAATTCCCTCTTCTCATCCTCCAAGGGCCGCACATTCACTTTAGCTACCCTTTTCTGCTTTATTTAATTATAAAAACTTTTACTATTCATTTTTATATTTTGTGCTAGCTTATTTTCATAATCTATCTTCCCTTTCTTTATTGCTCACTTTGTGGTTCTTTGTTGCTTTTTAAAGTTTTCCCAATCTTTCTGTTTCCCACCACTCTTGGTGACTTTGTATGCACGAGCTTTTAGTTTGATGCCTCTATTATTTTCTTGGTTATCCAAGGCTGGCTCTCCCCATCCTTACTGTCCTTGCTTTTAACTGGAACATACTTTTGTTGAGCACCATGAAAAATCTCTTTGAAAGTCTTCCACTGTTTCTCAACCGTTCCACCATATAGCCTGCTTTCCTAGTCTACACTAGCCAAATCCTCCTTCATCTCATTGTAGTCTCCCTTGTTGGGCATAATACACTGGTTTTAGGTCGAACTATTGCACCCTCCATTTGTACGAAAAACTCAATCATACTGTGATCATCCTTTCCAAGAGGATCCGTAATTACAAGATCACTAATTTTACCTGTTTCATTCCACAGGACCAAATCTAAGATAACACATTCCCTCATAGGTTCGGTAATGTGCTGTTTAAGAAAGCTATCATGGATGCATTCTATGAAGTCCTCCTCAAGAATGCCTCGGCCAACTTGTTTCACCCAATCTATGTGCAAGTTGAAGTCCTCCACGGTAACTACTGTTTCATTCTTACATGCCTCAGATATGTCTCTGTTTATTGCCTGTGCCACTAAAATGTTAACAGTGTCCGATAGACAACTCCCACTAGTATTTTTTTCCCTTTACTATTCCTAATCTCTACCCAAATGGATTCAACATTCTGCTCCTTAGATCTTATATCGTCTCTCACTAACACCATGATCTCATCCTTAATGAAGAGTGCTACCTCACCACCTTTGTCTTCCTGCCTATCCTACCTGATATCCTTGTATATTTAATTCCCAGTCATCTCCACCCTGCAACCACATCTCTGTAATGGTCACTATATCATACCGCTTTGTACTAATTTGTGCCACAAATTCACTGACCTTGTTTCAAATACTAAGGGCATTCAGATAAAGTGCCCTTGCGCTCATTGTGCTTTTAAAATCTGGTAATCTTTTTCTCTTTTGCACTTGACTTTTCTTTACTGCACTCTTACTTTTCTTTTTTTTATCTTTTATTTTTACTTTAGCTTAATCCACACTTTTCTCTTTTACTTTATCCATCCTTCTCCAATCTGCTGAACCCTCCCCCTACTATTCAGAATAAAGCCCTATCCACAGCCCTAGTTATGCAAATCCCTCCTCACTCCAAATAATTCCTCTCATCCACCTCCTTCTATTTTTCTGCTCTTAAACATGCACAGAAAGTGAGGTCAGTGTGAGCTGTGCAATTTTATGTGTTTGTCTTTTATTTTTTCATAATGCTTGTTTAGCCAGCAGGGGGAGAATGAAGAAGAAGCAGTCGAGGAAAAATAAATATGGTTGCACCCAAATGGACAGCACATGTTTTCATTTTTCTTTCTGAATGATACTAATGAAAATAAATGCAAACTTTCTCTTTACTACAAAATCTGTTACTTGAACTTACAGCATCTGATTTATAACTCTGAGAAGAAATTCAAATTTTTGCAGGCATCTGCTATGTCATCATATGTAGAACATTCTTAATAAAAATGAGGTACTATCTGTACACCTTTTAGTCTTTCATTCAGAAAGCAACACTTCTGAAACTGCAGCCAGTTTAGTTTGAATCTTGTCGTCTTCTCACTTGGGTCTTAATCCGTGACTTTCTGATTTTGATGAATAGCATTAGGTTACTCAATTCTGAAAGCTGGAAGTTGACATTAATGATAAAAATTGAACCTATCAAAAAAAGGATAAGATCATATAAGATATAAATAAGATCAAACAAAAAGATGAGATCTAAAGAAATAGGATGCACAGTGGCACCTCAAATCTGCTTGTTCATTCATTGAGATCATGACTTTGATCAATAAGATTATGGCTTGAATCATTGGCATCAAGTCTACCTTACCCCCTAATCCTCTTCCTTTAATTTCATTCAATTTGCATCATAGATATTAAGTACTTGGCTGAAGATAATCAAACAATAGGAATGGATCTGATTCATAGAGATAGACAGCTCAAAAACAAATCCTTTGGCTCATTGAATTATGCCAACCATTGACCACATTAACTTCTTGAACCTGGCATTCCCCCCTTCAATATTCCCCATTCCCATTTCTCTCTCTCACCTTATCTCCTTACCTTCCCATCACCTCCCTCTGGTGCTCCTCACTCTTCCCTTTCTTCCATGGTCTTCTGCCCTCTCCTATCAGATTCCCCCTTCTCTAACCCTTTATCTCTTTCACCAATTGATTTTCCAGCTCTTCATTTCACCTGTCCCCCGGGTTTACCCATCAACTACCACTCTGTACTTCTTCCACCCCTTCCCCCACCTTCTTACTCAGACTTATCATCTTTTTTCCCCCAATCCTGATGAAAGGCCTAGGCCTGAAACTTTGACTATTTACTCTTTTCCACAGATGCTGTCTGGGCTGCTGAGTTCCTCCAGAATTTTGTGTGTGTTGCTTTGATTTCCATATCTGCAGATTTTCTCATTTGTGATTCAACAGCACCTTTACATTAGTCCTATGTTAATCTCATTTTGTTCACCCCACACACTCCATCCGGACCTGACCATTCACCTGCACACTAGGGCCAATCTACAACAGTATATTAAAGTACAAGCTGCACATCTTTTTGATGTGGAAATAATCCAAACAGCAAGGGAATTGGAATGCAATGGATTCCATGCAAGCTCACCCCCTGTGGTCACAGGGATATATGCAAACTCCACACAGACAGCGTCAGAGACTGGCTTCTAGAGCTATGAGGCCCTGGCTCTACCAACAGCTTTCTCATAACTTACGTGTGAGAGAACTATGGATATATATTTGTGTGCCAGTTCTTTTATTTTTACTACCTATAATGTGTAATTTATTGCTTATTTATTTTATTAATATGTGGAGGGTCATGCGGAACAGGTACAAATCTGGGACAGATCAACCATGATCATATTGAATGGTGGAACAGGCTACAGGGGTCAAGTTACTTACTCCTACTCCTACTTAATATTGCTGCTACTAAGTAATGGTCATACAGTAATACAAAGTTTTGTATTGATCTGTCTCCAGTATCCAACAAATCAAATAGATATTAAGTCAAATTGTTTAATTTGTTATATCCACTATCTGTTGAGAGATGTCCAAAGAGCTATTAGATACCTGTCATGTGATTTCAGAGAACCACTGTTATATAGAATGTGGTAGGTGTACCAAAATAAGATATGTGACAAAGTTAGAATAGCTGTTGTGAAGGGAGAATACATGGTTGATAGTAATGTATAATGTGTATTATCAAGTGTGTACATATTGTCTAGTGAGTATACTGCATAGTAATCAGACAAATGGGAACATATGTTGGACAATAGATATTTGATAATAAAATATTTGGAGATGAAGAAAGGTTGCTAAGTCATTGTTCCTCTCCAGAGATTCAGCTGACCCTCCAGTGCAATGCCAAAGTGGTGAGCTGTTGGAGATGCTGTCTTTCAGAGATTTTGTCCTTCAAACCAAACCTCCACTAACCCAGTCCTCGCACAAAGGAGCTCACACAGCTGTTTTGAAGGAGAACAATTGGACACTTCCTGATGTGGAGAACTAACAGCAAAGAGGAGTTGAGGCCAGATGCAGAGCAGCCATGATTATATTGAAGAGTGGGTCAGGTTTGAAGGGGCCAAGTGGTTTATTCCTGCTTCTATCTACTTATGTTCTTATTTTGTAATGGATGCATGCTAATACAGTTTGTATTCCTTTCCTCTCCAGGACCAATACCCACCCTTTAACCAGATTACCTAGTTACTTGGGCATCATTTTGTTGCTGTTTCCTTTTTTTATTCTTCTGGGTGTCACTGACAATACCAGCATTTATTGTCCATCCTTATTTCTTGGAACAGTGAGATTTATCTGACTGTTTCCAGGGCTGAGAAACTTTCCTCTCCTCAGAAATATTCGATATCAAAAACATCTTCTTCTAGATTGTCTTTGGTTCCATTACCTGCCTGCTTTGGTTCCATCTCTACGCTGGCCAGATTTGCTTCAAACCATTGCTTCCAATACAGAAGCAGTAACTCAGATTATTCTTTGGTATTCTCCTTTATTATTCTGAACCTTATGATAAAATGTTCCCAAGTATTCTCCTATTGATCTTTATCAGCTTTGCACCATCTGAATCCCCTGCACCAGACTGAGCAGTAATATGAACAAGGTCACCAGAGAGATGTACCTAGTAGATATGGAGTAGTCTTTGATTCGACAAAATGAGACACAGCCGGTATCATATTGAGACCCGGATGAAGAGGCCTATTCAACCCAATATTACATGACATTTTATATGCTAAAGATCAAAGGATAAATCTATATTTACAGGGTATCTACAATATGTCATTTAAATTACATACAACGTTCACACTTCCTTCTTTGCACCCATACTACAGACACCCCAAATAAATGTTACATCAGCATTGTCTGGTCTTCCAGTTAACTGTGCTTCATAACTCTTAGGAACTCATTGTTCAGAGCTGCATTTAACTTTAATTTGCAGTCTATACTGAGAGCTGAGAATTAGTGGCTGAAGTTAGTGTTTTGCTATACACTCTAAGGCCAGAATATGCTCTAACACCTTTTTTCCTAGTTAAGCCAGAACAAGTTAACCAAGGAAGCTCTGCTGTCCCTAACATATTTCCCAGACTTCTTCCTTTCCCTTTACTCCACTGTTATCCCATTCAAAATCTGGGTAAGTGGAACCAGCAAACAACACTACTCTACACTCAGAGGCCACTTTATTAAGTACCTCCTTTAACTAATAAAGTAGCCACTGAGTGCATTGTCATCTGCTACAGTAGCCTGTCCTCTTCAAGGTTTGACGCGCTGTGCATTCAGATGTGCTATTCCGCACACCACTGTTGTAACGTGTAGTTATTTGAGTAACTATTACCTTCCTGTCAGCTTGAACTAGTCTGGCCATTCTCCTCTGACCTCCCTCATTTGCAAAGTCTTGTTGCCCACAGAAGTGCTACTCACTAGATGTATTTTTTGGTTTTTGCACCATTCATTTTCAACTCTAGAGACTGTTGTGCTTGAAAATACTCCAAGTACTCCATCTAGCAGCAACGATCATTCCATGGTCAAAGTTACCTAGATCACCTTTCTTCTTCACTCTGATGTTTGGTCTGAACAACAACTGAATCTCTTGACCATGCCGGCATGCTTTTCTGCATTGAGTTGGTGCCACATAATTGGCTGATTCGATATTTGCATAAACGAGCAGGTGTAAAAGCCATCTAATAAACCGGCCACTGAGATTATATACTCTATAGCCATTGAATGGACACAGGGACATATTAACAGAAGAATTCAGAGAAGGAGACTGCACTTTGAGCTTGCTCCACCATTGAGTACGATCTTGATCCATCATTTTGTAAACACAGCTTCACTTTCTGATTCTGTATATCTCTTTTCAAGAGCTATCAAGTTCTACCTTAAAAGACTACTTCCATAAATGCTTTGGAGAAAAGAGTTGCCTTCACTTGTGCTACTTACTCTTTTGACAGAGGGATTGGCCTCTCTTTTATATTACAGCCAAAACTTGAGCCTATCCCTCTGCCAATGTGGTTTAAATTTCCATCGACCAGATCTGTGACATTCGCCAAAGCTCATTGGCCCTGGTCCTGTTCATTTGTAATCCCTTCCCTTTTGAGTAGTACTTCACACCACAGAACTGGCCACACTGACATATATGTACAATCAATCCACACTTTTCAGATAACCTCTATAGGATGCTAGCTAACTTTTATATCTGGTCTATTACGTTATAATAATCTAACCTTACTTAACAGCAGAATATGAAACAAGAAGAAGAACAAAAGTGAAAAGTTTTGGAAATGCAGATCAGGCCATTTTCTGTGCAGTAAGTAACAACGTTAATTTTCAGGTCAAGTATATTTTGGCAGGAATAATCCAAATAGAACATTCAGGGTAAATGGTAGGGCATTGAGGAATGCAGACGAACAGAGAGATCTAGGAATAACAGTGCATAGTTCCCTGAAGGTGGAGTCTCATGTAGATAGGGTGGTGAAGAAGGCTTTTGGAACGCTGGCCTTTATAAATCAAAGCATTGAGTACAGAAGTTGGATTGTAATGTTAAAATTGTACAAGACATTGGTAAGGCCAAATTTGGAATATTGTGTACAGTTCTGGTCACCGAATTATAGGAAAGATATCAATAAATTAGAGAGAGTGCAGAGACGATTTACTAGGATGTTACCTGTGTTTCAGCACTCAAGTTCCAGAGAAAGGTTGAACAAGTTAGGTCTCTATTCATTGGAGCGTAGAAGGTTGAGGGGGGGATATGATCGAGGTATTTAAAATTTTGAGAGGGATAGATAGAGTTGACGTGAATAGGCTGTTTCCATTGAGAGTAGGGGAGATTCAAACGAGAGGACATGATTTGAGAGTTAGGGGGCAGAAGTTTAAGGGAAACACGAGGGGGTATTTCTTTACTCAGAGAGTGATAGCTGTGTGGAATGAGCTTCCTGTAGGAGTAGTAGAGGCCAGTTCAGTTGTGTCATTTAAGGTAAAATTGGATAGGTATATGGACAGGAAAGGAGTGGAGGGTTATGGGCGGAGTGCGGCTAGGTGGGACTAGGTGAGATTAAGAGTTCGGCATGGACTAGGAGGACCGAGATGGCCTGTTTCCGTGCTGTGATTGTTATATGGTTATGGTTATACTTCAGCAGAATTGAGGCAAGTGTGGCTTGAGTCTTAGTGTGCATATTTTAACATTTTGTCCAGACACACATGTAGATTCAGAATGTTGAGAATTTATGTGTTATGTGAAATGACAGAAACATTGCAAACAAACTGATCTGATGACAGATGATTGTGTTTCTGCCCTTAGATGGAATGTGAACGACTGATTACAATTCTGTGGAGTTAACTAAAGGTCCCTGTCTGTCGAACCTGCTGAGTATTCATTTCTAACTCAGCTATCTGTGTGTCCTGTTGAAGATGCTATGTGTTTTTTCCTAATATAAACTTCTTCTCCATTGGATTGCGGTCGAAGGATTATATTTATTTTTTTTAATAAATGGCCTTTATTAACCTTCCAGCAGCATTTTGATTCAGTAATGCAATTGATTTCTGGTGAATGGTCTTTGATGTTCATTATTATGCTTGGTGCATTGTTGAAATAACAAATGATAAACGTCCCTGTCAACTTCCCTGTAGAATTAGCTACACTTTAAATTTTGCAGTAATTTTTAATATTCTTGTGATGTGGAAATCATTAGTAAAGCCAGAGCTTATTAACCATCCCTGATTTGCCAAACAAAATTAAGAGTCAACTACTGTAGTTTGGGGCTAAAGTTACATTTACATATGAGTAAGTGCTTCAATTAAGAACAATAATGAACTGGTTGGATAATTAAAATACTATGAAATTGCTTTGGTCACTAGGAGTATGACTAGCAATTTTCTTTTAATCAAGTTCAACCAATGAAACTGCTGGGTTGTAACTATGAGATAAATCTCCAGTTTATTAATATGAAGCTGTAGATCAGTAACTGAGCAATATAACCACTATACTAGTAACTTCTATCCATGAGAAAGTCTTCAGATGCTGGAAATCCAAAGCGACACACATAAAATGCTGGAGGAACTCAGGAATTCAGGCTGAGGCCCTTCATCAGGACTGAGAAGAAAGGGGGGAAGACAGTAAAATAAAAAGGTGTGGCGGAGCTGGGGGGAGGGAAAGGAGGCTAGCTGGAAAGTGATAGGTGAAGCCAAGTGGGTGGGAAAGGTAAAGAACTTGGAGAAGAAGAAATCTGACAGGACAATAAAATGGACCATAGGGGAAAGGAAAGGAGGAAGGGACCCCAGGGGAAGTGATGGGCAGGTGAAAGGCCAGAGTGGGGAATAGAACAGGGGAGGGGAAAAAATATTACAGGAAGTTGAAATTGATACTCATGCCATCAGGTTGGAGGCTGCCCAGACGGAATATAAGGCGTTGCTCCTCTGCCCTGAGGGCGGGCTGATCTTGGCACAAGAGGAGGCTATGGATTGACGTTTCAGACAAGAAATGGTAAACTAAATTAAAATGTTTTGTCACTGTAAAGTTCAACTTTTGGCGGATGGAGCGGAGGTGCACAATGAAGTGGTCACCCAGTTTACAACGGGTATCACCAATGTAAAGGAGGCCACATCGAGAGCACAGGACACAATAGATGACCCCAGCAGATTCACGGGCGAAGTGTTGTCTTGGAACTACTTGGGACCCAGAATGGATGTGGGGGAGGAGATGTATGGGCAGGTGTAGCACCGAGGCTGGTTGCAGGGTTGATTGGCCTTATCTCAAACAACAACAAGGTGGGAAGAAGTCATCTCTCTGACACAGTGGTGTCAAGAAAACAACCCTCTCTCAACGCTGCAAAAACAAAGGAGCTGGTTGTGGACTACAGAAGGAATGGAGAAGGGCTAACCCCTATTGACATCAATGGATCAGGGGTTGAGAGGGTGAACAGCTTCAAATTCCTTGGCATCCACATCACTGAGGACCTCACGTGGTCTGTACACACCAGCTGTGTGGTGAAAAAGGTTTAACAGCACCTCTTTCACCTCAGACGGTTGAGAAGTTTGATATGGGCCCCAAAATCCCAAGAACTTTCTACAGGAACACAATTGAGAGCATCCTGACTGGCTGCATCACTGCCTTATATGGGAACTGTACCTCCCTTAATCACAGGACTGTGCAGGGAGTGGTGTGGACAGCCCAGCACATCTGTAGTTGTGAACTTCCCATGATTCAGGACACTTACAAGGACAGGATCACTGGGAACACATGCCATCCCAAACACAATCTATTCCAGCTGCTACCACCCAGGAAGCAGCACTGCAGCATAAAAGCCAGGGCCAACAGGCTCTGGGACAGCTTCTTGCACCAGGCCATCAGACTGATGAACTCACGCTGATTTGAGTGTACTCTGTATTACATTGACTGTTCTATTTATTATAAATGATCATAAATTACTATGATTACATATTGCGCATTTAGATGGAGACGTAACGTAAAGATTTTTACCCCTCATGTATGTGAAGGATGTAAGAAATAAAGTCAATTCAATTCAACGCTAGCAGGGAGATTAGTGGGGAGGGATGAATGGACAAAGGAATCGAGGAGGGAGCAATCCCGGCAGAAAGTTGGGGGGGGTGGTTTGGTGGGGTTAGGTTTAGTGGTAGGATCTTTTTGGAGATGGCAGAAATTGCAGAGGATGATGTGTTAGATGTGGAAGCTCATAGTTTTAGGTGAGGACAAGGGGAAGTCTATTAATTTGTCAGTTAGTGACATCCTGAGTTAGTAAAGTGAGTATAACTCATAGTTTACATCTTTATTTTCGCAGGTGAAGTGTCCATTTCTCGTTGTTAATTTTGGTGTCCTTGGACCTATCCAGTTAATTTAACAGTGTTGATGTACCAAGGGATCCGGGGATAGACATTCATAGCTCGCTGCAAGTGATTACATGAGCTGATAAGGTGTAAAGAAGGCCTACAGAATGTCTGTTTTTATTAGTCAAGGCACTGCGTTTTATCGCTGGGAAGCTATGCAGCAACTTTATAAAACTAATTAGGCCATGTCTGCAACATTTAATTCTACCTGTCCTTTTCTAGGAATGATGTGGAAGCTTTGGAGAGGGCACAGGAGACAGAGGAGGCATCTGGTATCTGTTTTTACCCGGGGTTGAAATATCTCATACAAGAGGTCACGCATTTAAGGTGAATGGGTCTAAGATCAAAGGAAATGTGCAGAGCAAGATGTTTTCACACAGAATGTGGGTCACTGGAATACAGGGGTGGTAGTGAAGGCAAATATTAGGCATTTAGGAGGCTTTTAGACAGGCCTTATCACTGTGCAGAGAATGGAGGGGAATAGATGTTGTGTGGGTAGTAGAGATAATTTTATTGAGGCTTTTAATTATTAATTTACTAGTTTATGTAATTACTAGTTTAATTAACCCATTACAGCATTATGGGTCAAAGGGTTTGTTCCTGTGCTGTACTCTTCTATCTCCTTTGGATTACTGATTGGTCCCTCAGTTTCCACCAGGTAGGTTATTTTTGTTTCATTCTGTTTGTCATTACTTTCACTAAAGAAGTGTCTTACAGCTACTCAGGTGTTTCATCTGCTCACACACTAGGTGTATCTGTCATTGACAATGCCAACATTTACTGTCCGTTCCTGAGCTGAAAAGACAGGTAAGAATTGATTGCATTAGTGGGTGATTGGACAGCAGAAACGTACCAATTTTCTCCCGTATAACAAAGATGTGGAAATGAAAAAAAAAATTACTCTTCCTCTCCCCCACCTTTGCTCCTTTTTTCCTCCTTCTGGTTTGACAAAAGGTCTTTGACCTGAAGTGTTAACTCTGCTTCTCTTCCCTAAGATGGGGCCTGACCTTATTTTTACACTCATACTCGAGCTCAACGGAGCGCGTAACTAACAATTCATAGTTACACTTGAGGATGTGATGGCGAGCGGCCCTCTTGAGGTGCAGCAATACCAACAGGGGGAGAAATCCAAGGTTTTGTCCTCGTTACAGTGAAAGAATGGCAATATGGAAATGGTTCCCAAATCAGGAACCTCGAACTTCGAAGGGAACTTCCAAGTGGTGGTGTCCAAATACTTCCACCACTCTGGTGCATCTCACTGTTAGAAGCTGCTTTCTAAGGAGTCTTGCTGAGTTGCTGTAGGGCCTCATGTAGATGGTACAAACTGCTTTGACGTTGAATGACTGTAGTCGGGCTGCCTATCAACCGTGATGCTTTGTTCTGCGTGGCGTTAAGCCGCTGAGTGCTTTCCACATTTTCTGCTTTATTTTAGATCCCAAAGCGTTGCTGAGTTAAAGTGTGTAGGTGAGAGTTAGAGAATCTGGGGGGGGGGGGGGGGAGAAATGTTGATAGAAACAGGGAAAATAAAATGGGATATTTTCCGCCTTTTCAAAGGAGGTTTATTCAGTGATTACAGCATCACATTATTACAGTACTACAGTATTCCATAATTTACACCGTTTACAGTGAATAGCTCCAAATCACAATCCAGTCATCTATATCCAGAATGCACTTCAGCCCCTGTCCTGGAATGTACCTATTGATACAGTCTGTTTCTTCTCATTGACAGCCCTAATTATCCATTCTCTCCACTGTGAGGTCCATAGAGACTGCAGTGTGTACCATTCAGAAAATGGACTACCATTATTTTGCAGACTGCTTTGGCAGTACCTCCAAAACCAGTAATCAGTTCCATCAAGAAAAACAAGGTCCCTATCATCTATAGGTTTCCCCGTAAGTCATGCAACATGGCTTGTGATTTAACAGTTCATCTAAGGGCTCTTGATCACAGCTGACATTTTTGTTTTTGTTTTCGCTTTCTGCTTTTACTACCTTGACATAATTATGTATGCCAGTGATCTGTCTAGATGGCATGCAGATCAAAAGCTTTTTACTGTATCTCAGTCCATATTAAAATACAAAGCAAATACCAATACAATAGACCATCAGACTCTTGAACTTATTCAATTCTTTGCTTTGAAAGATGAGATTTTTCAAATGTTGTTGGAGCTCCAGGTGGAGAGCACTCCATCATGCTGGACATGACTTGTCATTGGTGGAAGAGCTTTGCGATATCAGGAAGTGAATCACTCACCACAGGATACCATCCCTCTGAATTTCCCATGTAGTGAAATATTAATGTGGTGGTCTGTGCAAATTGGATGGCGTGGCATTGGTTAATGGTGATGTAATGAGGCCATATGACCAGAAGACAAAGGAGTAGAATTAGGCTATTTGGTCCACAGGGACTGCTTTGGCATTCCATTTTAGCTGATTTATTAACCCTCTCAACCTCACTCACTTTCCTTATCCCTGTAACCTTTGACACCTGTAATAATCTAGAATCTATCAACCTCTACTTTAAATATACCCAATGACTTGGCCTCCACCACCACCTGTGGGAATGAATTCCAAAGATTCACCAGCTTCTGGCTAAAGAAATTCTTCCACATCACCATTTTTAAAAGGTGTCCTTCTATTCTGAGGCTTTGCTCTCTTGTCCTAGACTTCCCCATTGTATGGAACAATTTCTCCATGTCCACTCTATCTAGACCTTTCAAGATTTGAAAGATTTCAATGCGATCTGTCCTCATCCTATTAAACTCCACCAGGTACGTAGCGTCCACCAAGCACAGAGTCATAAACACTCCCCATATGTTGTAACTTTCATGCCTGGAATCATTTTTATGCATGTCCTCTGGACCTTCTCCATTGTCAGGACTTCCTTTCTTAGATAAGGGGCCCAAAACTGCTCGCAATACTCCAAGTGCAGTCTGATCAGTGCCTTACAAAGCCTCAGCATCATATCCCCGCACCTCTGATTTCTGAATGTTTTCCTCATTTAGAAAATAGTTCTACACCTTTATTCTTTCTACGAAAGTGCATGACCATATACTTCTCTACACTGTATTGTGCCTGACACTTTGCCCATTCTATTAATCTGTCCTTCTGCAGACTCCCTTCGTAAACTACTTAGCCCTTCACCTATCTTTGTATTGTCTGCAAACATGACCACAAAGTCATCAATTCCATCACCCAGATCATTGACATGTAACACGAAAAGAAGCAAAAACCAACATTGACCTTTGTGGAACACCACTAGTCACTGGTTGCCTCATCCAACCTTAAGGATACGACTTTGGGAAGAATCTATCCTGCGTCTTCTAAAATGCTCCCAGAAACTCCAGTCATTCCTGTTCTGCTGTCATCCCTGCTAGTGTCCCCTTCCAATCAACTTGAGCCAGCTCCACTCTCATGCCTCTGTAATTCCCTGTAATACTGATGCATCTGATTTTAGTTACTCTCTGTCAAACTGCAGGGTGAATTCTATCATATTATGATCACTGCTCCTAAAGGTTCCTTTATCTTAAGCTCCCTAATAAATCTGGTTCACTGCACAACACCCAATCCAGAATTGCCTTCCCCCTAGTGGGATCAACCGCAAGTGTCTCTAAAAAGACGTCTCATAGGCATTCTACAAGTTCCCTTCCTTAGGATCCAGCACCAATCTGATTTTCCCAATCTACGTGCATATGGAAATCCCCCATGACTATCTTAACATTGCTTAACACAGCTGCAGGTTCTTCTCTAAGGATCAGAATCATTCTATGGAAAAAGAGTCAAGTAGATTTGACCTAGGATTAATCATTGGGGTCTCATTATTTTAGGGCTTATCCCCAAACCAACTTCAGAGAAAGAAAGAATTTAGTTACCACTATATCAGTATTTATGGCTAGCTGCAGAATTTCCTGTATTACTATGGTGACCAAGTATGAATTTTACCTCAATGTATGTCATGCACCATTCAACCTCCTAGCACCTTCAAAGATGCTATATAAATGTAATCCTTCTTTTCCTGCTATGCAGTTAATGAGACTCTAAATCATTGGTAACATGGTATTATTTCAGGCACAGAGTGGGGAACAAACACTGTAACAGATTAGACACGGAATACTTCCAAATTGTCTATTTTTGGATGCTTTTTCCTAAGTGTTGTATCTTCTGGATAATCAGACTATCACGAAGAGTAGGGTATTCTCCTGCCTGGACTCACTTCCCCTTTGAAATCAGCACAGTTTCTTTTTATTGCTTGTGAATTTGGGAAGTCAGATCTGGATCAGCTTATTAGCGAGATAATGGAGGTACAAGGGTGGTATCTACAAACTGATTATGTCTGTGCTGGGCTGCATTGACCTATGATTATTCTGAAGGCAGGCAGGGATACTTCTAAAGGTCAACAGAACCTATCAGCCAATAAAAAAGTATCCACTTAAAGCTATATTGGGCTAGATACAGTGTTGAATAAACCCGGGAGTTCAATCACAAAATGTTGCTTTGTTCTTTGATCTTCTTCTTCCCCATATTCAGTGCAGTTACCAAGCATTGTTTAGTAAGCCACAGTATTGCTCCTTATTCTTTCTCTCCCCCATGCCTCACCCCACCATTCCTGTATACTATCAGGTAGTGATTAATCCAGGAATCCTTCCTGTAGTCTTGCAGGAAGGCAATTAGGATTCAGAAAGGACCTTGGGTTTGACACAAGATAGGAAATTGGGGGCATTAATGGCCTTGGATACAGCACCACCTCTGCCAATCATTTCTCCAAAGGTAAAAGCTTTTATTAGTCACACAGCATTCAAACACAGACGTACTGCATATAGTGCACACAAAAGGCATGTACTCAGATAAATACATACTCATGCTGCACACAGGCTTCATCATATAACCTCATGCATGTAAATGCATCCTCATGAAAGTTCAAGTTTAAGTTTAATTATAATTCAACCAGACATGAATACCGTGAATATAGACAAACAAAACAGCGTTATTCTGGGACCAAGGTGCAAACCACATTACCAACATGAAGCATATATAGCACATGTAAAGTATCAGTGAAATACCACCATACAAAAATTCAATAGTCCAAAGACTCTGAGTTCATGAATGGTGCAGAAATCTGCATTTGACCACAAGACAGCTTGACTTCTGCCGAGCGAATACAGGGGGCCAGCCTGGACGCCACAATGTATCAACTCCAACACCTCTCTCCTTGGTGGCTATAAACACTTCCATACTTGTGTACAGAAATATACCATCATAAAAGAACTAACCATAGATATCCCAATGCACAGCAACTCATGTTCTCGTCCTTCTTCTTATCCCTAAGTGGTTCCTCCAAGGTGAAGCATGATAGTTCTGTGAGTCCTGAGATGACTGTTGAGGCCAGTGGGACAACTCCAGATTCTGCCACTGATGGGATCAGGAGGTGGCTGGCGGATTGGGCCGGGGGGCCAGGGGCTGTTGTGGTTGTAATTTGTGAGGGGGTGCTCTCCTGCTGCCATTCCATATTGTGCCTGCATCCTCCAATACAGAGGCTCAAGATTCTCAATGCCATTCTGAATGTATCTTCTCCACTTTGAATTTGCAAGGGCTGGGGATCGCCAAGGGTCAGTGGGTACTGCACTTCTTCAGGGAAGTTCAAGCACATCGTAATTCTTTTTTACCTGTCCTCTTTGCTCCCATGACAAAGCTCAGAATGGAGTGTTTTGGACTTTCCAGGATTGACTAGTATCAGACATGCGAACCCCGTGCCCCAGCATAGCCAGTAAGGTGGAATAGGACTGCAATGCAGGGGATATTCACCTGGCAAAGAACACTTATGTTAACCCATGTTACATTTGCTATTAATAAAGACAAATTTGGTGTGGGAACGATTTTATGGCTGAGCTCTAGCTCAACAGCTGTTCAACACTGAGGACGTGTGACCATCGAAGCTTCTGGTTCTGAATGGACCACCCGCATTGCCCACTGAGAACTGAAGTTTTATTTATGCACACATAATAACACAACCCACTTATCCTTTCAATGTCACAGAGAGATTATTGGTGATGTCCTTACACCAAAATGGGATTTATGCTGCAGGTAATCCAGATCTCAAAAATACATAGGACAGAGATCAATGCTTTCCAGTAGACTTAGGGTTTTGCATCCAGTCAAAGAACTACATCTTCAAACCCTCTTACCCTCAGTTGAGCAAATGATGCATTGAAGCTAGTGGTGATTTTCAGCTTTAATGTCTGTCTTCACGGATCAGTGGTTCCTGAGATATGAGGAGTACAGATAGGGTCAATGCAAGCAGGCTTTTTCCACTGAGGTTGGATGGGATTACAGTGAGAGGTCATGGGTTAAGGGTGAAAGGTGAAATGTTTATGAGGGATATAAGGGGAAGCTTCTTCATTCAGAGGGTTGAGAGAATGTGGAATGAGCTGTCAGTACAAGAGGTGCATGCAAGCTCAATTTCAATCTTTAAGAGAAGTTTCAACAAGTATATGGATGGGAGGGGTACGGAGGCTATGGTCCTGGAGCAGGTGGATGGGAGTAGATAGTTTAAATGGTCTGGCATAGACTAGATGGGCTTAAGGGCCTGTTTCTATACTGTACTTTTCTCTGACTCAATGTCTCTATGAGGGGCACATATATACATACACATGCACACACATACTTTCATACCTTTGCACATGTACACACACTAACATCCACAAAACAAGAATATCCTTGAATTTCTATGGAAATTGATTCATTCTTTGTAGAAATTATCTATTTAGCTGTCACTGGCATTTCATCAGAGGTGTTAATGATCATCCATTTTAAACATACTGAGACCAGGATACCTTCTTTAGAAATTGTCCTGAGAAAGCAAGGCAACTGGTTGTCCTTTTCCCTTTTTTATAAGGGTTGTAATTCCCCTTTGACCTCGTGGGTCCTTCACCACCCTGCTTCTGCCCATAGAATCTCCAGTTCCTCTACCACCACTAATTCCAAAGGATGGGTTGGATGATGACTGTAAATTACCCCTAATGTAGGAAAATCAGGGTGAATATGATGGGTATGGAAAATTAAAGTGAGAGGATGGTAATGCTGTGAGAGAGGGCATAGGTTCACCGAGCCAGATGGCCTCCTTCAGTGTGCTGAGAAATTTAAGAAAAACCTTTGAAACAGTGGATGGTGGGACATTGTTTTGGACACTCAGAATATAAAGGCAAACTAAGAACAATAAGGATGAAGCAGATTTTAAGTGACAATTATATCCATGGAAAGAACATAGCAGTGGGATTGAGTATAGAGCTGTCTCAGCATGAGTCAATGGATCAAATGGCCTCCTTTTCTGTTTACATCTCTCCAAATCTACTAAAGAAGGACAGAAACAAAGATAACAGGTACAGAAATTATATTCCATTTAACAATATTAATGAATTAGTCATTCTTATCGCCGACCTTCACTCACATTTTGACATCTAGTCACCAGAAGCTTAATTGATGACGTGTGAACCCAGGACTTGATCCAGTCAGAAACTCACACATGAAAAGCAGCAGAAGTTGACTCATTGGCACCGACTTTCATAACCTACTCAACATTTTATGATTTGAATCAAACAACAGATGGATTAAAATTGCAGAATACTAGTAAAAACTGGTACCGCTGATGAAGGGTCTCCAGCCTCAAACTTTAGAGCTGTGTTTATTTCCACAGATACTGCCTGACCTGCTAAGATGCTGTTTGCTGACAGTGTTGGTATACATTTCAAACTTTCAGTGCCTGTAGTCTTTTTTTTTGATTTACAAACTTCAAGTGTTAGCTTACAGTCTCAGAAAGGAGCCAAACTCAGGCTCCTTCTTCTCTGGAAATAAGGCATAAGCTGACACGAGTGCCTTGTATGAAAGGACAACTATGATTTATCTAGCATAACTTCAAAAGAAGTACAATATATCTTTGAAATGTAACCACTGTTGGAATTGCCACAGCCAATTAAGCATCCAGAAAAATCACACAGCTCAATGGAAAGGCCCATTATTCTCTTTTTTTGTGGTTAAATTAGGAATAGGTAATAGCTAGAATATCAGAAAAGTGACTGTTATTAAAATACATATTTATAATGTGCAATCCAACTATTCAGAAATCTTAATAGTTCAACAGCTGGCTCACCAAGAAGTGGTACCTGCACACCCTGAAAGTAATGCAGCCACAATTTCTGCACTTTCCTGAAATTCACAGGGATCTTTGCCTTTAAAAGACTGATCTGTCCTGTCTTTGTGGAACATAGTGAAGCCATCGAGCTGCAGCACAGTGTCCGAGAAAGTGGGAGGTCGCCACGTTTCTGTGAAGCAAAGTACACAGCAGTCCCTGATGTCCCTCTAGTAGAGCAATCTTGCTCCGGGGTCTTTAATTTTGTTTTCCAGAGACTGTACATTCGCCAACAGGATAGTTGGGAGTGGGGGGCAGGGTGTCTAAAGCCTCTGAGTTTCATTTACACTTACAGACTGGTGTGCTGTCTCTGCTACCATTTTTTAAAAGGGGAACTACACTCGCAATGCGAGTCTGCTGTCGAAGGTTCGTTGATTTTGAGTATTGATAGATTTTTTGAAATGTCTTAAAACAATGCTGCTTACTAAAGTACCCATTGCTGTGACTGTGGATTTTATCTGTGGTATTCCTAAATGTAAATATTTGATGATTCCCATTGGAGCTGCATGCAATCAGTCGTCCCTTAATGGCACCATCTTAACCAAACATGGGGTCCAAGAGGCAGAACTGATAGTGGAGGATCTGAATCTGAAACTGGCATCTGTGGCTTGTGGTGTACGAGAGGTTATAGACTGTAAATCAGGAAGCTGATGGTATAACTAAATGAAACATTTAGTAGGTCGCAACTGGAGAAGTGGTTGCTTACAGCAAGAATGAGATTACACTGGAAAGGGTGCAGAGAGTGCCTCCCTAATCCTTTTTCCCAATTCCACCAATTTCCCCCTTCTCTTGACCCTTGCTTATTCAACCACAGGAGTTTGAATGTCTATCCTTTCACCTCTTCTCTTTGCATCATCTGGAACCCTAACACTTACTCACTCACTCTTCTCCCTGTTTAGCATTAGGTGCTCACGTTGTGGTATGGAGAAACCAACCACAGATGAGGAGATGGTTTTCAGATCACCCTTATTCTGCCTGAACTTCCTCCATCAAATTCTCTGTCCCACTCATCACAAAGGCAGGCTCAGAACCATCTGCTGCCCCTGGAACCAGAGGTGCAGGTAGACCCAGAGCCTGACTTGGAGCCTACACCTAGTAAGAGGACTCTGCAGAAATGCGAGGTGCCTGCAGGGCCCACAGCAGGCGAGGTTAGGCTGGTCCCCATCCCTGAGAGGGATACTGATTCGGAGGATGAGAACCTGGATGTGTGATATATGCTCCCTTTTGCTAACTCCCCATTGATTGAGGAAGAGACTCCCAGCCCTCCTCCCACCGAATCAGGTGAAGTGGCGGGGGGGTCGCTTTCTGTTGACAGCCTGGGTTGCAGCGGGACCCTGCAAGGGATGAAGTGGGGCTTGGCCACGGGACAGAGGAATCCAAGTTGCAGGTGGGCACGAGTGATAGGTCGGGGAAGGCCTTGCAGGTAGACCAGAAGTATCCCCAATAGTGTCTGAACCTGAAGAGTTAGGTGAGGGGTTGAGGAGATCTCAGAGAATTAGGTGACCACCAGATAGGCTGGCCAATGTAGCACCAAGGGAACAGAGTGTGACCCCTACTGTGTTGGGGAGCTATGTTACTGCCTTTTACACCTGGTTTGGACTTTGTGCTTTTTAGGAAGGGTTGGTAAACTATCTCAACATCATGAAGACATGACTAAATTTAGTGAGGGGAGAGTATAATGCTCCAGAAGGTTTCACCGCTAATGTAATAGCTCCTCTGTAATGTTTCACTGCTGAGGTAATGGTTTCTCTGTAGAAGCAATATTTGGGTTACAATTAGAGATAATGGGGGCTTTGGAATGTGTGCTATCCATTGAGAGGTATATTGTTCTTTCATGTGGGTCTGAGAGCAGGGATTTCATGGTCTTTTGTCGGCGAGAGATGAAGAGAGAAGACACGAGTTGGTATACCACTGGACAGAGTGGACTAGGAGTGAGTGTCCGACAGTCAGCGACACTCGGACGAGGTCGAAGGGGGAACAAATGAACAAATTTGTGATCTCCAATGTACACATTAGACTGTTACATTAAAATGGGCCCTTTTTCTTTTTATTTCCTTTACTAACCCTATATTCAGATTAAGATTTATAAAGTTCAATTATTTAATTGCATATGATGTACTGTCTGACATTTTGCGGTTCGGATTTGTAACTGGGCAACACATCAAACAGCATCCACACAAACAAGATTTCCCAGTTTGGCTGGGCCAGTGGCTGTCTTCACCTAGACAAACACATGCCGGCTGATCCGAAGGGTTACATCAGTGAGACGAATTGCAGTGTAAAAGGGTGAGAAAATTGAAAAAGATGACAAATACAGGACTGAATATTTAAATGCATGCAGTATATGGAATGAGGTAGATGATCTTTTAGTGCAGTTAGAGATTGGCAGGTAAGAAGTTGTGGGTATCACTGAGTTCTGCCTGAAAGAAGATCATTGTTGGGAGCTTAACATCCAAGGACAGGTATTAGGCAGACACGGTGGAGTGGCTCAGTTAGTAAAAAATGCAATCAAATCTTAGAAAGAGGTAACATAGGATTAGACAGTGTAGAATCCTTAAGGGTAGAGTGAAGAAGCTGCAAGGGTAAAATGACCCTGATGGGAGTTACTTACAGGCCTCCAAACAGTAGGCAGGTTGAGGACTACAAATTAAAGCAGGAGACGGAAAAGGCAGGTTAAAAGGCAATGTTATAACGGACACAGGGGATTTCAAAATGCAGGTAGATTGGTAAAATTATGTTGGTGTTGGATCCCAAGAGGAAGAAGTTGTAGAATGCCTACAAAATGGCTTTTTTAGAGCAGCTTGTTGAGCCTTCTAGAGGATCAGCTATTCTGGATTCGGAGTCGTGCAATGAACCAAGTTTGATTTGCAAGATCAGGGTAAAAGGACCCTTAGGAACAAGTGACCATAGCATCATCAATTTTACCCTGCAATCTGAGAGGGAGAAGCTGAAGTCAGATGTATCAGTATTACAATGTAGTAAAGAGAGTTACAGAGACAGGAGAGAGTTGCTGGCCAGCGTTGATTGGAAGAGGACATGAGCAGGGATAACAGCAGAGCAGTAGTGGCTGTAGTTTCTGGAATAAAGTTAGAAGGCACAGGATAGATACATCCCAAAGAAGAGGCAGTAGTCTAATGGCAGGATGATGCTATCGTGGTGACAAGGAAAGTCAAAGCCAACATAAAAGCAAAAGAGAGAGCATATCATAAAGCAAAAATTAGTGGGAAGTTAAAGGATTTAAAAAAACAACAAAAGGCAATTAAAGAAATCTTAAGGGGGAAAAGATGACATATGAACAATATTAGAGAGAATACCAAACATTTTATTGGATAAATAATGAATAAAAAAAGGCAAGAGTAGATATCAGACTAATGGAAGCTTACATTGGAGGGGTAGTAATGGGGGACCAGGAAATGGCAGATGACCTGAATAAGCATTTTGTTTTGTCTTTTCTGTGAAAGACACTTGCAGCTGCCAGAAGTTTGAAAGTGTCAGGGGACAGAAATGAGTGCAGTTGCTATTACTAGGAAAAGATACTTAGGAATCTGAAAGACCTGAAGGTAAATGTATCATCTAGCCCAAATGGACTGTACCCAAGGGTCCTGAGGAGGTAGCTGAAGAAATTGTTGTAGCATTAGTAATGATCTTTCAAGAATTAATAGATTCTTGCATAGTTCTAGAGGACTGGAAAATTGTAAATGTCACTGCACTCTTCAAGAAGGGAGAAAGGCAGAAGAAAGGAAATTATAAGCCAGTTATAATTTCCTCAAAGGTTGGGAAGATGTTGAAGTTGATTGTTAAAGATGTGGTTTCGGGGTATTTGAAGGTACATCATAAAATAAGCCAAAATCAGCATGGTTTCTTTAAAGGGAAATCTTGCCTGATAAATCTGTTGGAATTTTTTGAGAAAATAACAAGCTGAATAAACAAAGGAGAATCAGTGGATGTTGTGTACTTGGATTTTCAGAAGTCCTTTAACAAGGTGCCACACATGGGGTTAAGAGCCCATGGTATTACAGGAAAGGTGCTAGCATGGATAGAGCAGTGGCTGATTGGCGGGAGGCAAAGAGTGGGAACAAAGGGAGCCTTTTCTGATTGGCTGCCAGTGACCAGTCATTTAGCGCTTTGTGCAGAACAGTTTGCCTCCAATGCTTTGTTGGCTTTCCTATGAATAACCTCTTGTTTCCTTCTCTACACAGAAGTCTGCCGTTCCTCCACAAGTGGGTTGGTTTGTTGTCAGTGCGTTCCGTGACCAAGTCTGCCATTTCTCCACACCTGGGCCCGGTCCTGCCAACCATCACAACAGAAGGCTTTTTCAAAAAATAACGCAGGTATGAGTCAAACTAAGAGTTACTTGGGACTCCAGCCTACAGAGCAGTGGTTTGCACAAAACTCAAATGGAGGGCTCTGAAATGAGGGCTGGCCACTCCTCCAATGGTGAAAGTCCATTAACCGAGTGTCCAGAATGACCTGAGAGGGAACTCAGTAACTTTCATCCAGACCACAGACCTTCTCCGTCTAAGAGGTATTGTGTCTCACCATGAACACAACGAGACTCCAATAGTTGCCTAACCTGTTGTCCACCAACAAAACGGGAAGCGGAGGAGCTTCAGGAGCAGGGGGCTACGGGACTAGTAAACACAGGCTTGAGGCAAGAGACACGAAAGGTGGGCAACACACACAAAATGTTGGTGGAGCTCTGCAGGCCAGACAGCCGCTATGGAAAAAAGCACAATCGATGTTTTGGGCCGAAACCCTTCAACAGGACTGGAGAAAAAAGCTGAGGAGTAGATTTAAAAGGTGGGGGGAGGGAAGAGAGGTGATAGGTGGAACCTAGAGGGGAAGGAATGAAGAAAAGAGCTGGGAAGTTGATTGACAAAAGAGACAGACAGAAGGCCATGGGAAGAAAGAAAAAAGTGGGAAGCAGCACCAGAGGGAGGCAATGAGTGGGAAGGAGATGAGGTGGGAGAGGGAACCGGAGATGGGAAATGGTGAAGGGGCGGGGGGGGTGGAGTTGGTGGAAAATACTGGAAGTTTGAGAAATCAATGTTCATGCCATCAGGTTGGAGGCTACCCAGACAGAATATAAGGTGTTGTTCCTCCAACCTAAGTGTGGCCTTATCCCGACAGTGGACGAGACCATGGATGGACATATCAGAATGGGAATGGGAAGAGGAATTAAAGTGGGTGGCCACTGGGAGATCCCACTTTCTGACGCATGGAGCGTAGATGCTCAGCGAAGTGGTCTCCCAATCTACATCAGGTTTCACCGATATACAGGAGGCCACACTGGGAGCCACTTGACCCCAAAAGACTCACAGGTGAAGTGACACCTCACCTGGAAGGACTGTTTGGGGCCCCAAATCATGGTGAGGGAGGAGATGTAGTAGCAGGTGTAGCACTTGTTCCACTTGCAAGGATAAGCGCCAGGAGGGAAATCAGTGGGGAGGAACGAATGGACAAGAGAGTCATATAGGGAGCAATCCCTGTGGAAAGCAGAAGGTGGGGCGGGGGGAAGATGTAATTGTTGGTGGGATCCTGTTAGAGGTGGCGGAAGTTATGGAGAATTATGTATTGGACGCAGAGGCTGGAGGGGTGGTAGGTGAGGAAAAGAGGAACACTATCCCTGGTAGGCTGGCGGGAGGATGGGGTGAGAGCAGACATGTGTGAAATGGAAATGATGCAGTTGAAGACAGCATCGATGGTGGAGGAAGGGAAGCCCCTATCTGTTAAAAGGGAGGACATCTCCTTCATCCTAGAATGAAAAGCCTTATCCTGAGAGCAGGTGCGGTGGAGACAGGGGAATTAAAGAATCCCTACATGATTCCCTTTTTCTGGCATTTTCTGGCTCTTATATTTGTTTAGCAGCTTTGATAAGCAAAGACATCCCAAAGTATTTTACAATATATAATTGCTTCTGAAATGCAGTCAATTTTTCTCAAAGCAATATCCTAAAATCCATAATCAGTCATTGTTTCAAGATGGTGTTTAAGGATCTAATGCTAGGCACAGCACATCCACAGATTTGTCAGCTCTAGTAGGATTATTAGAAAGGAATGCTGAGCACATACAGTTAGAAAATTTGTGAACCCTGTAGAATTTTCTCTATTTCTGAAAAAATATAACCTAAAATATGATCGGATCTTCATGTAAGTCCTAAAACTAGACAGAGAACTCATTTAAATAAATAACACAAAACATACTTGTTCATTTATTTATTCAGAAAAAAGATCCAATATTACATATTGGACAAAGTACGTAAACCTTTGCTTTCAGTAACTGGTGTGACTCCCTTGTACAGCAATAAATTCAACCAAACATTTCCGGTGACTGTTGATCAATCCTGCACATCAGCTTGGAGGAGTTTTAGAACACTCCTTCTTACAAAACAAATTCAACCCTGGGATGTTGTTGGGCTTCCTTGCATCAGGTCCTTCCACAACATTTTTATAGGATTAAGGTGAGAATTTTGACTCGGCCATTCCAAAACACAAATTTTCTTTTTTTGTTATTTACTCTTGCATTTCAGATCATTGTCTTGTTACATTATCCAGCTTCTATTAAGCTTCAGGTGATGGACTGGTACCCTGACATTCTCCTGTAAAATGTCTTAATTACAATTTCAAATTCATTGTTCCCACAACAATTATAAGCAGTCCAGGCCCCAAGGCAGCAAAGCAGCCCCAAACAATGATGCTCCTTTCACCATGCTTCACAGTTGAGATGAAGTTTAGGTCTTGGTGTGCATTGCCCTTTTCTCTCCAAACATAGCAATGTGCATTTCTACCAAAAATTTCAATTTTTGTCACATCTGTCCACAGAATATTGTCCCAGAAGAATTATAGAACTCCCAGGTGGTCTTTTGCAAACTTGAAATGTGCAACAATGTGTTTTTTTGGAGAGCATTGGTTTCCTCCATGACGTCCTTCCGTGAACACCATTCTTGTTCAGTGTTTTTCTTATAGTGGACGATGAACAGAGACTTCAGCAAGTTCTAGGGATTTCTGCAGGTCTTTTACTGTTTCCCTTGGACTCTTTGTCACCTCCATCAGCATTGCACATTGTGCTCTTGGTGTGATCTTTGCAGAATGCCTTCTCTTAGGGAGAATAGCAACAGTATTGAGTTTCCTCTATTTGTAGACAATTTCTCTTTCTGTGGACTGATGAACACTCAGGTCTTTATAGAAATGCTTTTGTAACCTTTTCTAGCTTGATGCATCTCTTCAATTCTTCTTCTAAGGTCCTCTGAAAGTTGTTCTGATCGAGGCATGATGCACAGAAACAGATCTTTCTTGAGAAGAAGGTTCTGCCAGTAACCTGACTTTTTGTGTCTTTTTTTTAATATAGGGCAGAGCACCTCTACAACCCACATCTCCAATCTCATCTCATTGATTGGAACACCTGACTTCAAATTGCTTTTGTAGAGGGCATTACCCCAGAGGTTCACATACTTTTTCCAACAAATGCATGTAATTTTGGATCATTTTTCTCAATAAATAAATGAACAAGTATAATGTTTTGGTGTTATTTATTTAACTGGGTACTTTTTACCTAGTTTTAGGACTTGCATGATGATCTGATCACGTTTTAGGTCATATTGATGTAGAAATAGAGAAAATTCTATAGGATTCACAAACTTTGCAGCATCACTGTAGCTGGAGAGGAGGTTGGGAATTTCTATATTTAATTTTAGCAGCTGGTATATTCATAGAAAGATACACCATAGAAATAAACCCTTCAGCCCACTGACTATGCTGACCAGGAAGCACTCATCTTTACATTGGTTTTACTCTAACTTATTTTGTTCTCCTTATATTCTCATCAACTTCTCCCAATTTGTACTACTCACCTATACACTAGGGATAATTTACAGTGGCCGCTTGATCCAACTCACACATATTTAGGCTGTGGGAGGAAACCAACTCACCTGGAGGAACACAATATCTGGACAGGACCCGACAGAAAGGATGGGAAAACTCCACACAGTCAGTACCAGATGCCAGGTTCAAATTTGGTTCTCTGGAGCTGTAAGCTGTAAGTTCTATTAGATGTGCCACTATGTCATCTCAATCTGGGGGTTGTATCTACAAGAACTTCCTCAATATGAGTATTGAATTTAAACCACTTACTGGCTGGTATTAAAGTTCAAAGTCCTAGTTCAATTTATTATCAAAGTACATATGTTATATGTCACCATAAACAACACAGTACACAAAGGAAATCAAACATCATAGTAAATTCAAAAATCCAAATAGAATCAATGAAAGACTATACTCAACAAGGAAAAACAACTAATGTGCAAATGGCAACAAACTGTACAAATACAAATGAAAAGAGAAATAATAATAAATAAATAAATAAATAAATAAGCAATAAACATTGAAAACATGAGATGAAGAATCCTTGAAAATGAGTCCATAGATTGTGGGAACTGTTCAGTGCTGGGGCAAGTGAAATTGAGGGAAGTTATCCCCTTTGGTTCAAGAGCCTAATGGGTGAGGGGTAATAGCTATTCTTGAATCTGGTGGTGAGGGTCCTGAGGCTTCTGTACCTTCTTCCCGTTGGTAATAATGAGGAGAGAGAATGGCCTGAATGGTGAAGGTCCTTGATGATGGATGCCGCTTTCCTGTAACAGCGCTTCGTGTAGATGTGCTCAGTGGTGAGGACGGCTTTACCCATGATGGACTGGGCTGTATCCACTAGTTTTGTAGGATTTTAATGATATCATCAAGTATAAATGAAAAAGGGTTTAGCTCAGATAAATTCTTTAAAGACTGGTTAAACCTGAAGCACTGAAAATATCCTTTAGAACTCAATCATCTTGAGGCTGTTCAAAAGAAGAATTGTGGCCAAGGCCCTGACATGGGCTGTTAAATGGATGGCTGTGGTCTGCTACAAAAATTTGGTCACTTAGCAAGAATTGGTTTTTCCCATAAAAGCCTGCTTGGTAGCTGGACTGAGTTAAATGGGTTGTCGATTGTAGAAGTGGGATTAAGATGAAAAGCGTGTATCAGTGCAGGTTCAGTCGTCGAAAAAGAAAATGCAAGTGAACCTCCTGTACTTTCATTGATTTGTGTAGAAACAGCTTGTAAAGGAGTGGAAGGAGTATTTAAACAGCAAACTAACGTTGCCTTTGTGTGTTTGTGAGAGAGAAAGAAAGCGAGAAAGCGAGAGAGGGGAAGGATTATTCCCTCAATTGCTGACCCAGTTCCATTTTAAGGCACAGTTTCTTGGCACCATCAGTTAGCTGTGGGGCATGTCTCCATAATCACAGTGACTTTGGCCATTAAATACTTAACCACTATAATTACTCCTAGGTTCCGATTAGTTTGAGCCTCAGGCAAGTTGCTGGGATAACCCCAGCTAATTCCTCCTTTGATATATTTGTGGATCATGCTTTAAAGACTCCATTAGTGCTGTGTGAAGAGCCGAACTATCATCACAAACTTAACTTCTCAAAGTTGGAGCACAGTAGCCTGCCAAACCATTCTTGCAACTCATAGATATCTCTTTTTTTTATATTTGATTCAGCAAAAAAAATCACACTTTCATTGTCTCTGCTGCTGAAATATTTGCTAATAAGGCAGAAAGCTGGCAGGGATAGTCCAAGAAAGAGAGAGAAGGGAGGCCTGGAATGACAGAGAAAAGATGCAAGATGCAAAGCCAGAATTATAAGCACAAGAAAGTCTGCAGATGCTAGGATTCCAAAACAACGCACACAAAATGCTAAAGGAAGCCAGCAGGTCAGGCAGCATCTATGGAAATGAATAAACAGTTGACGTTTTGGGCTGAGACCCTTCTTCAGTACTGTCAGAGTAAGACAGAGGCGATGAAACTGGAGATCGAGGCTGCAGTGGAGATAGGAGCAAAGAAAGAATTAGTATTAAAAATGAAACCTTCAAAGGCTCAGGATCTCTCAGCAACAAGGCTAGTTCAGTTCTTCTCAGACTCAGTGGTTTGTAGAGAAATAAAAAGCCAACTGTGCACACAGCAAGCTTCCATAATATGTTACAAGATGGTGATCAAATAGTTCCCAAGCTTCCACCAAATAGAGTGTTACTTGTCTGGTGAGTGGATCCAATTGATGTTTTGAAGTCAGACACCACTGAGGCTATGTCCACACTAGACCGGATAATCCTGAAAATTCTGGTTTCACATAAAAATGATAGGCGTCCACACCAGGTGTTTTTGAAAATACCTCCGTCCACATTAAAACGGGTATTTGGGCGAATCTCCTCCTATGGGGCATGTGCAGGACACATCTACAGAAAAAAGCAAAGAGGAAATGGTATACTATTTCCGTTTCCGCGGCGGCGTTGTGCTATTTCCTTTGGTCAAAAGCTAGAGTACCTACAGCAACAGCGAAAGAAAGTTTTCAGCAATGTCTTCAAGGAACACAAAGAAAGAGAAGTAGTGGAAAACTATATCAATTTGGGCAGTATTTATGAGCAAGAAAACTGAGTTAACATTTCAAGACGACAACACTTTTCATATGAAAATTTCAGTGATGGCAATACTCATAGAAGATGTGATGCTGTTCCTTCAGCATTGCTGGAGCAGGGAATGGTCAAATGGGATGCAAATGGGTTGGTATCTGCTGAGTCTGTTCCGGCATGTCATGACAGCATTTTTAAAAAGCTCCAGAGTTACCCCGTACACACTACATCACCCAACCAGCATTTTCAAATTTACACTCTCTAGCGTTTTAGAAAAGCTCCATTTTCGGGGGCAGAAAATGCTGTTTCAGTGTGGATGGAGGGTCAAAATGAAGAGAAAAAGCTTCGGTTACAGATTTATCTGGTCTAGTGTGGACGTAGCCTGAGTTGAGCAAGGGAAGGGATTTCCTTCATACACAAAGGCCAGTCTGGCCACAATTAGGTTTGTCAAGAGTCCTGCAGATGGGTGATTAATGTCTGGGGTGGGTCAACCAATCACTGTGGGGCTGTCTGGTGATTAGTGGTAAAAGAAGCTGGGTGAAGATCATGGTCTAGGGTCAGTGCAAATGTGTGAGGGAGATAAAGAGTTGGAGTCATAACCTGCTATACCATTGGTTCAGGTCACAAAGTTATACACAACAGTTCAGAATCAGAATCAGATATATTATCACTGACACACTGTATGACATGAAATCTGTCATTTTGCAGCAGACTGCAGTTCAAAGATATAAGCTATAAATTACAACAATAAATACAGAGTGCAAAAGTTAATTTCTTCCATCTTACCTTCCTTTTTCCTTAACTATGACTTATCCTCTCCAGTCAACAGGACTCCAACCTACTTGCTGCCTGTTATACCTACTGGTGTTCAAGGCAGCAGTAAAGATCCTCCAACTGTCTGCCCTTGGCCGCTCAGAAGTAGAAGGACTCTTTATTGCTGTTTATATAACAATTTTGTTTTACTGGTCAGGGCTGTTAGCCCTTAGCTGAATCCCCAAACCTGCAGGACTGGTGGACCACTCTTAGTCTGGCTTCTACCCTTCAACCTGTTTGGCATGGGTGACCCTACGAAGAGCTAAGACATGAATCCCTGACTCCAGCCAACATAGCTTTCGGGGTCATTGAAACACACAAGCCTCCAAACCACGACAAGTCTGTGCTCCTCTTGGAGAAGCAGCACTCGCAATCTTGCTTATTCCTGTAGCTCTGCTCCCATTCTCATTTCTTCCAGCAGAAAAGGGATAAGGACTTCTTATAAGCACCTTCCTCACTACCATTTTCCGCATCCAATACATCAGACTTCTACCTTTTGTGACATGCATCCGAAGACACACCTTTTCTCCCTCTTAGCTTTCAGGTTATCAAAGGGACCTACTGCCTTCCCCACCCTGCTCCACTCTTCTACATTGGTAGAATATTTGGGTTTGATAAGTGGAAACTCCGCTTTACTCTGATGAGTTGTTTTTCTTTCTTTGTCTTTTGATGCATCTGTCCTTCATTCTGCCTTCTTGCTGCCTGCACGTACCCTACTTACTCATGAATAGAATAGAATTTCATTGTCGTTGCTCAAGACAACAAGATTGCGGTGCCACTCCAGTCCATGCAAAGCATGCAGTATGGCTTAATAAAAAATCTTCCCATATTTACATGCAACAAGTGACTTCAATAGTCATAACACACAAAGGCAGTTGGCAAACTGAGGTGAGGCATTGTCCAGCTGTACCACATACCTCAGGAAGAAGCTGCTTTTCAGTCTTCCTGTCTTGATGATTCTGTATCTCCACCAGATGGCAGGAGATTGGTCTTGTCTTGTATGGTGGGTAAAGGGGGGAGGGAGGGCTACTGCTAAAGATCAAAATAAGTTGCAAAAATTTGTGAAATTAGTCAGCTCCATCTCGGGTACCAGCCTCCATAGTGCCCAAAACGTCTTCAAGGAACAGTGCCTTAGGAAGGTGCATCATTAAACATCCCCACGAACCAAGACTGCCCTCTTCACACGATTACCATCGGGAAGGAAGTGCAGAAGCTGAAGGCACACACTCAGCGATTCAGGAACAGCTTCCCCTCTGCCATCCAATTTCTAGATGGACATTGAACCCATGAACTACTCAATACTTTTTTATCTCTGTTTTTCTGCATTACTTACTTTAACGATTTTTTATATATATACACACTTAATATAACTCGTTTTTTTCTATATTTATTTATCATATTACTGCTGCCATAAAGTTAACAAATGTCACATCATAGGCCAGTGAGTTGCTCCTTTGATTGGTGTACGTACTGTGCCGATGCAGTAGAGGTGTTTCTGTGCAAGTCCAATGAAGAGCGTTAAAAAGCAGTAAGCTTTTTCAATGTGTGTCTTTGATTGGAGTACTGCACAGACTCAGTAGAGGTGTTCCTGTGCAAGTCCGGTGAAGAGCGTTAAAAACCCAGTCTCCACCTAGCGGAGCGGTCATCGTGAAAGGGATCGTCAGAGTGGTGAGGCTTTGGCTCAACAGGGCTTCAGCAAGAACAGATGGAGGCAAGGTAAGTCAGTAAGCTCATTCCTTATTTCTCATTTCTTATTTAACTCTTACGTGAATGGGGGGGGGGGGGTATGTCCACAGGACCAGTGTTCTGTTCTGGGTGTCAGATGTGAGATTTCCAAGAGCCTACTAGCCACCCAGATGGCCACACCTGCACCAGATGCATCGAGATGCAGCTCCTTAGAGACCTTCAGCTTGTTAGGGAGAGTGAAGATGAGATAGACAGGAGCTACAGGGAGGTAGTCACCCCAAGGCTATAGGAGACAGTTAAATGGGTGGCTGTCAGGAGAGGGAAGGGAAACATCAGATACTCAAAATCACTCCTCTGGCTGACCCCTCAACAGTACGTACTCCATTTTGAGTACTGTTGGGCAGGGTGGAAAAACCTACCTGGGGTAAGCAACAGTGGCCATGCCTCTGGCACTAAGTCTGGTCCTGTGGCTCAGAAGGGTAAGGAACTGAAGAGGATGGCAGCAATAATGAGGGATTCTTTAGTTAGGAGGACAGATACGTGACTCTATGGATGTGAAGAAGAAACCAGGATGGTAGCTTGTCTCCCACGTTCCAGCTTCTGTCATTTTTCTGGACATGTCAACAATATCCTGAAAAGGGAGGGAGAGCAGCCAGAAGTAGTGCTACGTATTGGTACTAATGACATAGGGAGAAAAAGGGTGGAGGTCCTGAAATTAGAATACAGGGAGTTAGGAAGGAAGCTGAGAAGCAGGACCTCAAGAGTAGTCATCTCAGGATTGGTGCCTGTGCCATGTGACAGTGAGGATAGGAATAGAATGAGGTGGCAGATAAATGCATGGCTGAAGAATTGGAAAAGGGGGCAGGGATTCAGATTTCTGGATAACTAGGACCTCTTCTGGGTCAGGTGTGACTTCTACCGAAGGGATGGGATGCACCTGAGTCTGAGAGGGATCAACATTCTTGCGGGCAGGTTTGCTAGAGCTGCTGGGAGTGGTTTAAGCTAACGAGACAGGGGGTTGGGAACCAGTATGATATCAAGCAGTGGGAAATCAAAGCAACTGCATTTTGTGCATTATGTCATCTGAGAGGCTTCTTCAGTTCTAATCCATGGGGTGGGGGGGGGGGGTTGTTTTCCAGTTTATAAACTCTGTGAGTTGTTTAAAGGTACAGCAATCACATGAGGGTTGTTAAGAGTTGTAGAGGTCATGAGCGGGTCATTAGTTTTATCTTTGCATGAACGAAGAGCTGAGAGTGAGCCAGTAGGTTTCCAAGCTTACCATGAATGTAAGGAAGGACAAGCCAAAAACTGGGTACAAATGCAGACAGAGCAAAGAATTAAATTGTACCACAGGGGCAAAATTTAAAAGGGTGAAGAACGCAGCATTGAATTGCTGTATTTAAATGCACGTTGCATTCGGAATACGGTGGATGAACTTGTGGCACAATTAGAGATTGGTCGGAGTGACGTTGTGGGCATTACTGAGTTGTGGCTGAAAGAAGGTCATAGTTGGGAGCTTAACATCAAAGGATATACTTTGTATTGAAAGGACAGGTGGTGGTGTGGCTCTGTTGGGAAGAGACGGAATTACATCTTTAGAAAGAAGTGACACAGGGTCAGAGAATGTTGAATCTTTGTAGGTGCAGTTAAGAAACTGCGAAGTTAAAAAAAAACATTATGGTAATCATACATAGGCCTCCAAATAGTAGCCAAGATGTGGGGTTGAGATTGCAAAGAGAGCTGGAAAAGGCATATAATGAGGGTAATGTAACAATTGTAATGGAGGAGTTCAATATGCAAGGGGATTGGGAAAATCAGGTTGGAGTCAAATCGCAACAGAGGAAATTTGTTGAATGCTACGAGATGGCTTTTTAGAGCAGCTTGTACTTGAGCCTAGGAGGGGAAAGACTATTTTAGATTAGGTGTTATTTATTAACCCAGATCTTATTAGGGAGGTTAACATAAAGGAAACCTCAGGAGAGATAATGTGGTTGAAATCATACTGGAATTTGAGAAGGAGAAGCGTAAGTCAAATGTATAAATATCACAATGGAATAACGGGAATTACAGAGGCGTGAGAGAAGAGCTTTGCCCAGGTGGATAGGAAGAGGATACCGGCTGGGATGACGACAGAGCAGAGATGGCTGAGGTTTCTGGGAATAGTTCACAAGGCGCAGGATAGTTATGTTCCACAGAATAAGTTGTTCTCAAATGGCAGGGGTGGGCAACCGTGACTGACAAGAGAAGTTCAGGACAGCATAAAACCCAAGGAAATAGCATAAATGGAAGAAAAAGTGAATGGGAATTTGGATGATCGGGAAACTGCTAAAATCCAACAAAAGACAACTAAAAAAATCTATAAAAAGGGAAAAGATGAAAATGAAAGCAAACTAGCCAATAATATAAAGCAGGATGCTAAAAGTTCTTTTTCAGTTATATAAAGAGTAAAAGGGAGGTGAGAGTTGAAACTGGACCACTGGAAAATAATGTTACTTAGTCCTGGAAGGTTGTAAATATCATTCCACTCTTTAAGAAGGGAGGAAGGCAAAAGAAACGGAATTATGGGCCAGCTAGCCTACCCTCAGTGGTTGGGAAAGTGTTGCGTCTATTATTAAGGATGAGGTTTCAGGGTACCTGGAGACTAATGATAAAACAAGTCAAGGTCAGCATGGTTTCTTTAAAGGGAAATCTTTGCTGACAAATCTGTTAGAGTTCTTTAAGGAAGTAACAAGCTCGGTAGACAAAAGAGAGGCAGTGGATGTCACTTACTTGGATTTTCAAAAGGCATTTGACAAGGTGTCACACATGAGGCTGCTTATCAAGATAAAATCCTACAATGTTACAGGAAAGATACTGGCATGAATAGAGGAATGGCTAACAGGCAGGAGGCAGTGAGTGGGAATAAAGGGGGCCATTTCTGGTTGGCTGCCAGTGAAGAGTGGTGTTTCAAAGGGGCCAGTATTGGGACAGCTACTATTCACATTGTTTGTCAATGATTTAGATAATGGAAATGATAACTTTTTGGCAAAGTCTGTGGATGATAAAAAGACAGGTGGAGGGGTAGGTCCTGCTGAGGAAGCAATGCAATTGCTGCAGGACTTGGGCAAAAAAAGTGGCAGATGGAATACAGTGTTGGGAATTGTACAATAATGCATCTTGATAAAAGGAATAATAGTGTGGACTATTTAAATGGTGAGAAATTTCAAAAATCAGAGGTGCAAAGGAACTTAGGAGTCCTTGCGCAAGAACTGTAAATTTACAGGTTGAGTCTGTGGAAAGAAGTTCCAATTTTTGCATTTATTTCAAGAGGAATAGAATATAAAAACAAGGAGATAATGCTGAGGCTTTAGAGGACACCAGTCGGGCTGCATGTGGAGTGTTGTTAACAGCTTTGGGCCCCATATCTCAGAAAGAATGTGTTGTTTGAAGACAGTCCAGAGGAATTTCATGAGGAACTCTGGGAATGAAGGGGTTAACATATGAGGAGCATTTGACAGCTTTAGGCCTGTACTCACTGGAATTTAGAAGAATACAGGGAGATCTAATTGAAAGGACTAGACAATGTGGATGTGGAGAGGATGTTTCCTATAGTGGGGGTATCCAGAACTAGAGGACACAGCCTCAAAATTAAGGAACCACCTCTTAGAACAGAGGTAGGAGGAATTTTTTTTTAGCGAGAGAGTAGTGAATCTGTGGAATTGTGTTGACGGACCAAGAGAGCTCCTCGGTGATGTTCATCCCCAAGAACTTGAAACTGGAGACTCACCATTTATGAATAGTGGGGCTTGTTTGGGACCTCTTGCCTTCCGGAAGTCAATTGTCATTTCTTTTGTCTTCTTGATAGTGAGTGATAGGTTGTGGTTCCTGCACCAATCGAACAGCTTGAGTACCTCCGTAATGTAGATTCATTATTGTTTGTGATTAGGTTAATCACAGTTGTGTCATCTGCAGAATTGATGATTAAATTTGTAGCTGGAGCAGGAGTGCGGTCAGAGATGAAGAGAGAGCAGAGGGGTGAGCTCAGTACACACCCCTGTGGGGCATCAGTCTTCAGGTTTGGGGGGGGGGGGTGGTTGATTTTCCCCTGGCTGGTTTCAACGTCTGGGTACGGTTAGCAAGGAATTACAGCTCGATGTGCCATGACCTAGATCATGGAGCCTGAAAGTCAGCTTGTTCAGTAGTATGGTGTTAAAGGCCGAGCTGTAATTGACGAACAGCATCCTGATGTAAAGCATGCCTTTGTGCTCAAGGTGTTCCAAAACAGTATGAAGGGGGATAGAAATGGCATTTTCAGTTGACCTGTTGACCTCGTAAGCAAATTGTTGCAGGTCCAAAGTAGCCGGGATTATGTCCTTGATGTGGGACATGGCCAGTCATTCTAATCACTTGGCAACTATGGGAGTGAGTGCCTCCAGTCTGTTGTCATTAAGATATGTGGCCATTGATGTCTTGGGGATTATATGAAGGTTACTGCTTTAAAGCATGCCGAAACCATAGCTGGGAACAGCAAAAGGTTGTGTTGGTGCAGCTCCTCAATCTGATGTTAAGGCCCTAAACTTCTTCCCTGCAAATCTTGGTGCTGTTAGTGATGAGCATGGTGAAAGGTTTCACCAGGACATTGTGGTCATGGAGAAAAGATCCCTCCATCAATGCTGGCTGATTATTGTTGGACACTTAAGTGAGAGGCCTCAGACACCGATTACAAATGAAAATCATTAACAAAATATCTTTAACTTGGTTGAACTATTGCAAAGCATCAGCACCATTATGCATTTAAACACATTATATTCAATAAAAGTTATGTTGTTTCTCCAAACTCCTACGTGATACAAGTATGCTGAAATTATATTTGTGTTCATCTTCAAGCAGTCTATCAGAATCAAAAAAAATTCTGAGGAAGCAACATTTTTGAAAAAATTTGTTGTCCAATGTGTATCTGTCCGTGTCTCAAACTATTTCGGTGTGTATGTGTCCTTGTGTGCATGTACATGCGTGTGTTACACAAACAAAGCTAACAAAAACTTAAGTGCATTGAGCTATTTTTCATACTTCTAAAATTCAACAAAACAGCTGGAGGGAGGTAATATGTTTTGGAGAATCCATACAAATTACATGATTCATTTTTTAAAAAAGGCATAGAAATGGGCATATCTGGCTGCCTGTTCCCAGTTATTTATCAACTTAGTAAATAGAATGCTGTGCTTTAATCAAAGAATAATAGAATACAAAACTTAAGAGATTAGCCTAAACTTTATATAATGAATCTTGGTTCACCTGCAGCTGGGCCCCATACAGTAGGGAGAGTATGGAGGCTTTGCAGTGCATATCGAATAGATTCAATGGAATGGTTCATGGATAAAGGATTATAGGTCTGGATTGAATTGGAGCCCCTTGTTTCTCCAGAATGGAGTAGGAAAAGCCAAAAGGAGATTTGATAGAGGTATTTAAAGTCATGAAGGGTATAGATATAGTAATAAAGTAAAAGTTTCCTATGGGTGGAGGATCAATACCAGAAGTCACATATTCAAGATTAAAAGAACCAAAGGCAGAAGGAGGGAATACATTTTGTCTATAATGAGCCTTTAGGGGTTTGAATATATTATTCAACCAGTCCAACCAGGTGGTAGATACAGATTTGATAAACACATTGTCATTGTGAATGTTGATTATGATTATAACCTTTGGCCAAAACCAATTAGAGTACAATACACCCAAAATAATATAACTACCCTATTGGATTTAGCTAGAGCCCTCTCATCTTTATCAAAGCAAAGGAGTTTAGCATTTAAAAGTGGATGAAGCTCTAAAACAAGATCCACTTCAGGCTTACTTTACTAATACTCACACTGGCAATGTAAGATCAGGTACAGAGCGGAGCACAGCTAAACTTCCTCTAATGCTCACTATAACATTTAAGCCAGGGGAAACAATATCTTAGCAACTACACCCTTCCAAAACACATGCTATTTATTCTCGTTCTCTAACCTTTCAATTATTAGTCACCTTTTCCTAATCAGCCTTGCCAATAAGTGAAACATCTGAGACTATTTGTCTGTTTTCCTGATTGAAATGGTTAAAATTAATTTATGTAAAACCCTCAGAAGTAAGAGACATTCTTTCCATTAATCTGGGTCATATTGGCTTCAGTCATTGAGGTGAAAGGTAAATATCTAATCCAACGCATCACCCAATCCCTATATTTTATCTGATTAATGCCCAAACTTCTAAACAAGTGACTATTTTGACTGCAGATCAAAATGTTCTCTCTGCAATACCCAGTAGAACAAAGCTTTGTATTTTCTGAAGAGGTGGATTGAAGAGGAAGCTTTTCACATTCATTGTACAGCAAAATCTTTGACACAAAGCTCTGGCAACATTTCTGTGACGTCTATTTAAGCTGCAAATAAATACTTCAGCTGTCAAAAGGTTGTGCTGTGTGAGGAAGCTTCGCGTTTAGTCTTTGTTCATCAGTCTAAATCCTGCTAATCTTGGGGTTATGGATGTCAGATTGTGAATTTTGTTTTGATCAGCACAATAAACAGATTACCGTGTATACTGTGTCATTATGAAACAGAAGAATGTTTTAATCAAGACTCTTTTTTTCTTCTGAGTTCAAGTTTAAAGCAGTTCCAGCTTCTCGGTTACCTAAATGATTATGCAAAAATGAATATAGAACAATTACTGATCAGGTGCACATTCCAATTTGCAACACAAGCATTTTGCATTTAGTGTTGATAAGATCATTTAGGTGATTGGATAGAATTTCTACTTTGGCAAATTCAGGAAACTGAGCATAAATTGTGCTTGAATTTGCATTGGTTGATTCAAGTTTTTATTTAAATGATCTTCCCTGATGAAAAACAAATGTAATCAATCAGAGTAATTGAATATAATTGCTCCTTGGTTTAAAAAAAACTCGTGTTGTGATAGTCTGGTGAGGCTTTACTATTGCAACTGAAAATTGGTTTATTAATAGACAATTTTATTATGGGTCTCCAGTTAAGTGCCTGTGAGTAAAATGATAAGTAAGTGTTGAAAAACAAAAGAACCATTCACTTTTAAGTGACAAACACAAATGTTTCAGACTAAGATAAGACTTTTCAATATTTGTCTGCATAAATGGTATTGAAAGTAACAAGTTAAATTTTAAAATCTTTTTCTAAAGATGAAGAGACAATCCACTCATTATTTTAATTTGGGCCACATGGTCAGCCCATTACTTGGTATTTAAAAGTAGACATAAAAACAGTGTGCTAATCCTGACCAAGAAAAAGGTGGAGTTTTTGAGAAAAAGAAAAATATAAATAGTAGGGAGCCCAAATGTACATTACTTATTCTTGGGCAGTGAGCACTCTAGATCTACTTAGGAATGATCTACTTACGTAAGAGCAGGAGTAGACCACCTGCCTAACCTATCACTCAACATGATGAGGCATCAACTCTTCTCTGCCAGTTCCCCATAACCCTCAATTCCATTGTATTTCAAAAGTAAATCTACTTCTTTGAATATCCCTATGATTCTTGAACTCTTATCCTTTTCTGATGGTACTCCCACAACTCTATTTTGTGATCATCTCTTGCAAATGGATGGTGGCCTAAATGATTAGGTTAACAATCAAGTTCATGGTCTGACATCAAATACAGCCAGATTAGGCAGTAGAGACAATGCCCAATAACAGAAGGGCAACACACAAAAAATGCTGGAGGAACTCAGCAGTTTAGGCAGCATCTATGGATAGGAATAAACTGTTGGCATTTTGGGGAGGCTCTTCATCAGGACTGGAAAGGAAGAGGGAAGAACCTGGAATAAGAAGCTACGGGAAGGGATAGAGGGGAAATTGTAAAGTGACAGAAAACAGGTGAGGGGAAGATGATGTGTGGGTGCGGTAGAAGTGGATGAAGTAACAACCTGGGAGGTGATAGGTGGAAGAAATAAAGGGCTATGATAGGGGGATGACAGTGGACCATGGAAGAAAAGGAAGGTGGAGGGGCACCAGAGGGAGGTCATGGGCAGATGAGAAGAACCATTTACAAATTCAACGGCTTCCTTTATTATTTCACATTCCTTCAATAAATTAAGACTTAAAAATTGCCTCATTATTGGATGCCCCAATCTTCATGAACCAGCTCATTGCATACCGACACATAGTAGTTACTCTACTTAAATTACTGCTTTGAAAATTCAAAGTAATTAAAGATCCATGCAGAACAGTCAACTCTACATCCCAATTGTGTGGAAATTTGTATCTCTATTTCGACTACAGAATTCAGCAAAGGAGCTTAAATTTCCACCTTAACCTTTGCAACTAGGACCAGTTTGGTCACTTCTCTAAGTTTTTTTTCAGTGAAAAGTATACTCATTGATACAGTTCAGAATCAGAATCATCAGAATTAATAACATGTCATGAAATTGTTGACTTTGCAGCAGCAGTACAATACAATACATATTAATAAAAAAAATCCATGAATTACAGTAAGTATCTAAGTAGTGCAAAAATAGAAATAAAAAATGTTGTGAGGCAGTGTTCATGAGTTCAATGTCCAATTGGAAATCTGATGACAGAGTGGCAGAAACTGTTCCTGAATCATTGAGTGTGTGTCTTCAAGCTCCTGTACCTCCTTCCCAATGGTAGCAATGAGAACAAGGCATGACCTAGGTGATGGGGGTCCTTAATGATGGATGCTGCCTTTTTGAGATATCGCTCCTTGAAGATGTCCTGGATACTATGGAGGCTAGTACCTGTGATGGAGCTGACTAAGTTTACAACTTTGAAGCTTATTTCAATCCTGTGGAACAGCCACCCCCCACCCCTTAACTGACAGTTAAAATGCTCTCCACAGCACATCTGTAGAAACTTGCCAGTGTCTTTGGTGACTTACAAATCTCCTCAAACTCCTAATGAAATATAGCCATTCTCATGCCTTCTTTGTAGCAGCATCGATATGTTGGGTCCCAGTTAGATGCTCAGAGGAACTTCTAATTGCTCAGACTTTCCAGTTCTGATCCCTCTATGAAGACTGGTGTGTGTTCGCTCATCTTACACTTTCGGAAGTCCACAATCATTTCTATGGTCTTACTAATGTTGAGTACAAGGTTACTGCTGCAACTCTACTCAACTAGCTGATATATTTTGCTCCTGTAGGTCCTCTCACCATCTGAAATTCTGCCAGCAATAGTTGTATAATCAGTGTAACGTATGGATCAATTTATTTTAAAACAATGACCCCACCCCACCCTTAGCAATACCTATTGATTTGCACATGCACCGTTGTCTCCACATGTGCATTGTTCTCTCTCTCTCACTCTCTCTTTCTCTGTGCAATGTGAATATACCAGTTAAAACCATCTACCACATGCATGCTTTCATTTAATTGATATGTACTTGTGCACAGACACACCAGTCAGCAAACTTGTAAATGGCATTTGAGCTGTGCCTGGCCATGGGTGTAGAGAAGGTAGAGCAATGGGCTAAGCACACAACCCTGAGGTGCGAGAGCGTTGATCATCAGCGAAGTGTAGATGTTATTCCCAATCTGCACAGACTGTGGTCTTTCATTAGAAAGTCGAGGGTCCGGTTGCAGAGGGAAGTACTTGTTGAAAAGGCAAACAATGACTGGCATTTAATCTAATTTTTAATATCATCCAATAACCCTTCATACCTACTTAATTTTTCTTTCTAATATTCATTATTAAAGAGTCTGACTGAGCTGTGTCTCTCTTGAACTGCATGCAAAATTCTATCATATGATTACTTTTTTCCCTGATATACAGCAACCATTTGTTTATTAATTTACCCAGTCGCATTAAAACAAAAGAGAATAATTATCTTACTTCTATGGTTGATCCAATAAAGTCTCATTCCAGAAACTGACCAAATACATTCAATCAACTTATCCTCCAAACTAATTTTGCCATTTAATTGGCCCAGTTTATACAAAGAATTAATTAAACTATGATTATTGTATGATTTTTGCCACAATAGTCTCTTATTTCTTGTTTAATTCTCACCACAGTTGTTTTGATCCTGTTAATATTTCCCTTTCTCCAACTAATTTGAAATCTTTCCCTGGTAAGACAAAATTATTTTTTCATTACAGCATGTTCCAGTGTTTCCATTACCATGTCACCACAGCCACCACTCACCAGAAAGCTGACAAAAAGAATAGCCCATTGTAGTGAAAAGGGGTCGTAGTCTTGCTACACTAAGTGATTAGTGTTCTGCCATTGATCCAGGAACAGAATGGTTGAAGAGAATTAATTGTTCTTGAACCTGGTGGTTTGGACTTCGGCTTCTGTACCTCCTGTCTGATGATAGCTGGAAGAAATCATAGGTTAGGTGGTGGGTATCCTCAATGTTAGATGCTGCCATCCTGAGTCAGCACCTCATATAAATAACTTCAATAGTGGGGAGAGAATGAGCCCGTGATCTACTGGACAAAGTCCACTACTCTCCGCAGATTCTTATGTTCATGCACATCTGAATTGCCCAAGGGCATTATGACACAACCAGTTAGGATAGTTTCAACTGTGCATCTGTAGAAGATTGTTGGAGTGCTCGCTAGCATCCTTAAATTTCTAACAAAGTAGATATGCTGCTGTGCCTTCCTTGTGATTGCATCCCTGTGCTGGGCCCAGGACAGGTCATCCAACATGTTAATACTCAGGAATTTAAACCATAACCCAAGTTGCAGTCTCCACACCAACAACACCTCACCTCATCCGTAACCATGCTGCCGCAGTCCAAGCAGACCTGCTTACTCACAGCACAATAACAGGAGGAAAATGAGAGATATATTTCTTCACAACCCAGCAGTTATTGTCTGATTTTTTTTAGCTTTAACTCCACAAAGAAACAAATAGAATTGTCTAATTTGAGTTCTTTCTTTCTCTCACTGGGGAATGGAGAATTTTTGCAATTTCTAAACCTATACAATTTCAGCTGCTGTCCACAAAAATCCTTTTAACCTCAGAGATATGAGATAACTTTTTTTCCATAGACAATATGAAGTGGCTGTCATTATCTCAGATGGTCTGTATCATATTAGAATCTGTGCTTGCAGGTCAGGAAGTACACTGGGGTCTTTTTCTCTGCAATACCACTGAATGACATTGCATCATACAAAGACCTATGAATGGCTGGACCCTTTGTCATTCAAACCACATAAAGAGGCAGAAATTGATTTTTATTGTAGAATCTTCATATGTAATAAAACTCAGAGGATTTCTTTTCTTCTCTCCCTGAATGCCTCCGGAATGCTTTCAATCTACTTTCTGTGTTTCATACATAAACTGAAAGGGATAAAAATAAATTGATGGGCTTGGGAAGGGGGTCGGGTGTGGGGGAGGAGTGCTGGCGCTCACTCTTGAAGAGACTACAGCAGGTAAAAATGATTGGAAAAGAAAACAAATTTTGAATCAGCAAAGAAGTTTTTTTTCTGTTTGCGCCATTGAATTCAGCTTGCCTTTCAGATCATTTATTTTTAAATTGCAAAAAGATAACAAAAATCAGTACGTGACTGGAAAGTTAACCCTCTGCGTGCTTTAATGGCGAAGAAGCATCTGAGTACACACTGGAACCAAGTGTGTACAGTAGACATGTGCCAAGTGGGTTTAGTACAGATTTGATGGATATGGTGAGCTGAGGGGCTTGCTTCTCTGTTGCATGATTCTATGACTAGCTTCTTCTTAAACAGAACCTTCAGGTTAAGAAGGACCTCCTTCCACTCCGGGTTTTGTCATGACCTCTGAGACCATAGTGGGAACAACAGACCCTTCCACAGATGAGGCAGAGTGATGGGTGACGGGGCGAGGGCGAGAGGGTAGTACTTGGGTGCACTCCTTCTGCCATTTCTGCTGGACTTCTGTCTGCTCCCCCTAATGCATGAACGTTGAGGTTCTCAGCACGATCTGGAATGCATCTCCTCAACCTCGATTAGTCATGAGATTCCCAGAAGTCGTACTTTTGCACAACAGGCTGTTCTAGAGGAATCCCACAGCTCCACAGGGTGATGACAGGGTCAGGAACTTGTGAAATTCCCAAGATTAATAAGAAGACATCTTCACCCTATTTTTGACTGCATGGTAAGCTACAGCCTGGGAAACAATGGGGTTACTCAGCTGAACATCCCAAAGACATACCAGCTGATAGGTTAACTGGTAATTGTAAATTGTCCGGTGATTAGGCGAGGATTAAATCAGGAGGTTACTGGGCAGTGTGACTCAAAGGGCTGGAAAGGCTGTATCTCAATAAGTAAATCAATCAATTAAACTAATTTACTGTAAAACCTTTCTGAACATCCAGAAGCAGATGTGCCAGATGGTATACAAAAATACCTTTCCTTTATTTTTATAACTATCCCACTCACTACATCTTCACGGTGAGAAGTTTATGAGGAGGCTTTCCAGTCAATGCAACCAAGGATTTTACCAACTGCAGTTCACAAAAACTTCTGTAGATGACTGCCCGGATGTAAATAGTAAATGCATTACTTAACCTGATTTCTACTGAACAGAAATCTTCTTACTAGGAAATTAGAGAAGGTGGTTTTGAGCTACAGAATTATCCTTGTTACAGAAGGACCAAGACATAGCAACCTCAGATGAGGTGTATTGCCTTTCCTTGACTTATTAAAACTTTGTCACAATATATTTAGTTGGAGGTACCATTGTACAGGCCAGAGACGCCACAAGCATACCATAGGAAGGAAGATGTGTTTGTTATTCTGACAGACAGGGGAAGAAAAGATCAAATCAAAAGACGCATCCTCCAGATATGTTCAGTGACTCTGATCCTAGTCTTGATAAAGATCGTAAGAACATGACAGCATAAATAGGAGTTTAAGACGAATTACATCATCAAACTCTTCATGCTTTTTCCACCACGCATAAAGTTCATGTGTCCTTTGACCTCAAAGTCATTTTCCACTTATTTCTTGATATCTTAATGGCTAAGAATCAAACAGTCTCTGTTTTGAATGAACACACAGTCCAGAGTAGAGAATTCAAAAGGTGCACCACACTCTCAGTAATGAGTTTTCTTCCTGTCTCAGTCCCAAATATCCTGCTCCTTATTCTCAATGTGCTCCCAGGTCTTAGCCTCCTCAGCCAGGGGAGACCCATGCCCTGCAGCTGGTTTATCATGCCTTTTAACAATGTTGTTCTTTAATTGTTCTGAAATGTAAACTCTTTATCTCACAGAGCCAGAGGATTCACTTGCCTGAAGGTTGAATGTGGTGTGAGAAAGTGTGCTTATCCTTGACCCTTGCAAATCAACAATGGCATAAAAACAGTTGTGTTCAGAGCAAGTGGCTATAATTTTTAGCCACTGGTACAAGGAATGGAAATGATGAAGCCATTGGTTCCAGTCAGCCATCTTTGAGGTTAACATTAAATGCAAGTAACATCATCACATACTAAATGTCTGATGTTGGAATGAAAGAATTGTATCAAAATCTTTCAATTCCCTATTTCACACATGGGTCTGAAAGGAGCAACTAGACACGGTGGAAAAGGAAGACTGTGTGATTCTCTGTACCAGTTTTGACTGACCGCTGAATAATAGAAGTGTCTCCATCTCTTGGTAAACATAGAGAGCATATGACTTTCCTCAAAAAGCTTCATTTTACAAGGAAAGACTCTTCAGCAAATGGTTCCTCTTATGGTGCCAGGGATTTTGTCACTGAAAGAATTAAGGATAATTAGACAAGTCAAGTCAAATTTATTGTCACTTGCACAAATATAGTGATCTACAGTAAAAGGGAAAATCTTGCTTACAAAGACATTACAGGCACATAGGTATAAAAAACATGCTGAATGTAATTATACATAACATTACACCATTCAGTAACAAAATAATGTTTGTTTTGCATTAGGGTTTAGCTTTTGCCAAGTCACATTCGAAGACAAGTCAATGTAAGTGCCAGAGATGGTCCATAGTGTTCCACTGCTGAGATTGGGTTAGAGTTATGAAGGTTGGCTCAAGGATTTGATAACTGTTGGAAAGTAGTTCTTCCTGAACCCGGTGATGTTGGATCTCAGGCTTTACCGAGGTAACAAGGCAATGGAATGATATGGTAATGGTAGAGCTCTGATCAATCCGCACACATCTGACAAAAAGCTTCTAATGGTTTTATCCCTTTAACGAAGAAGATTCTGTGGTGACACATTGAATCGAATGATGACTTCCATGCACAACATATAATAAACATTAGACAAAGGGCAACAAGCAGGGTTACTAATTTTCTAAAGTCTCCCTTCTCACTCTATCTGCCTATCATGCATTCCAGCTGCTTGGCTGGAAAATATTCATGAATGCAATCACTTGCAGCGAAAAAATAACAATATGAACTCTTAATCCCTTTGATGCTTAAGAGCCAGAGTCATAGAAAAGTATAGCACTGAAGCAGGCCCTTTGGTCCATCTAGTCCATGCCAAACCATTTAAACTGCCTACACCCATTGACCTACCCTAGGGCCATAGCTCTCTACACTACACCCTTACCATCCATGTACCTATCCAAATTTCTCTTAAACATTGAAATCAAGCTCATATGCACACCTTGCATTTTAGTTTGTTCCACATTCTCACCACCCTCTGAGTGAATAAGTTTCCCCCCCATGTTCCCCTTAAACTTTTCACCTTTCACCTTTAGCTCCTGACCTCTACTTATAGTCCCACCCAACCTCAGTGGAAAAAGCCTGCCTGCATTTATCCTATCTATATCCTTTGTAATTTTGTACACCTCTATCAAATCTCCCCTCAATCTTTTATGTTCCAAGGAATAAAGTCCCGGCACGGAACCTTTCGGCATTGACTAGGAGGGCCAAGATGGCCTGTTTCCGTGCTGTGATTGTTATATGGTTATATGGTCCCAAACTATTCAATCTTTTCTTATAACTCAGGTCCTCCAGTCCTGGCAACATCCCTGTAAATTTTCTCTGTATTCTTTCAATCTTATTTACATCTTTCCTGTAGGTAGGCAACTAAAACTGCACACTATACTCTAGACTCTCCTTAGAAGTAGTCTTCCAACTTGGTTTGCAGGCTTCATTACTTCTGCACAGGCCTCCTACAGTGTCCAGGGCTGCTGCCACTGAGTGATGACTACAAGCATCTCTAAACAAAGGCAGTGCCAGGGAGTGGATGACCAACCCCTAAGTGACTGTTTGAAGTCCAGCTCAGCTGCTTCAGGGTGCATATATGAGGATATCGTCAGAAAAACTGTTACAAGGTGAGGGGCAAGGGTGCTCGAGGAGGACCCAAAAGCAGGACATCCACAGACGCAGGACATGAAACACTGAGCCAGGACTCCGCCTTAGACACCAGGCATGGAGCCGGGACTCTTTAACACCGGGTCAGGACCCTTCCAGGGTACAGGGCCGGGGCCCCTCTTTAGACAGGACATGGATAAGAGACCACACAACGACAGTCCATTCCAGTAGCGGCAAACGGCCTGCCTACTGAACTGGATACAAGACGACAAGACAACAGACGGTACTATCACTGGACCCAAGTTTGTTCCAAGCTGCGGGAGCTCTTAACTCACTCTGGTGGGTTAACCTTGTCCGGACCCACTCTGGCAAGGGAAGCTGAATTGCTGGCACTTGCTGCAGGAGGAGTCTTGGCTTGCTCCGAACTTAGTCAGCTCTGGCTAGATGACTTTGGCTCACAGTAGCTACGGTGACTTCGCTAATGCTCCATAACGCTCTTGCGCCCAACAGCTAAAGCCGGGGGCTTATAAACTGCCAGTTCGGTTGAGAGTAGGTTGCCTTAATCACCAAGCTCGAGAGACATGGGAAACAAGGAATTAAAGGGAACAAGGAGTCAACGGTCCAGATCATAACACAACTTACATAAATTTAAAGGGAACCTGATCTGGACCATGACAAAAACATAGGCACAAGGACTTGTTCCAAACACCCAGAAGTAGAAAAATATTTTTAAATTTCATAAAGTCAGATGAAATTCCCCCAAGGCAGGACATACAAGGGACTGTGTACCTGCTGTTGTGAGATTGCATTGCTGCTGTTAAGCCTTCTGGATCTATTCTAATGTGGATCTTCCAGTGACAGAAGCCCATCTCCTTATGGCGACAGTACGCTCATTATCAGTGACTATGCAGGACAAGAGCCTTGTTCCATGACTGAGCCATGTTTTAGGATGGCCACTCTTTGCTCTTCTGCAAGAGCAGCCCCTCCCTGGGTGACAGCATGCCTATCTCCCTATCACCTTCCCATTCCTATGTCAGCTCTTGCCTTGTGCCAGGCCTGTCAGAATCACTTCCACGTAGATCTATACTTTGAGTGTAAGCCTCCTTATCATAGTCCTCAAGGGTGTGGCTGATGTCTGTCTGGGTACTGGCATATTATCTTTACCAGCAGCCCCTGCTTTATTGCACTTTGATAGAAGTCAGACGTGATTCAAGCATACCTCCTTCTGAAGACTGATACTGCGAGTGATGGACCTTCTGCATTCTGTTCCTCCTTTGTAAGACTGAGGTGGAGGCCTCCATGCCTAATCCTTGTATCTTCTTTTATCATGAAAAAAAAACTTCCAAGATTTGAATATTCTCAGCAACTGAATCTCCACACCCTTCCAGGACAGAGAGGTCAAAAATAAAATCACCTCTTTGCGTGCAAAAGATGAATCCAAGCCAGTGAGGGGATTGAACAGTGAGGCAGCATTTCACAGACCTCAGTGGCAAGACTCTTACCCAAAATGGCCAAGTACACCCAACCAGGCTACCATTATATCACACACAGCCAGGGATCAGTGAGCACATTACGACCACATTTAAGATTATCTAGCAATCAGGCATTGGTAAGTGCCAGAGAAAAAATACCAAGGATTAAAAGGACCAGCACCTGAGGAACAAGAAATAAAGTCAAATAAAGTAACTGGGGGACGTTGCAGAAAATATCTACAGAAAGGAAAATGTGTTGTAAATTATAACACATTGGGTTTGTGGAATCTGTATCATGCACAGTAAAAGGAGTGGAACAATATTGGTGTAACGACAATGGACACAGCAGGGGTACTAAAGAAAAGCAAACAGTGCCAAAATGACAGGGAATAAGAATAGGAACGATGAAAGGCCAATGGAAATTTTCTTAACCAGGCTAAAAGGGATATTATGCAACAGTCCAAGTAATATGAAAGAGAGGAGTGGGTGTAGGGAATGATTCTAATTTGTGTGATAGGATAACAGAGGTAATAATAGTGGGGCAGTGGAGACACAAGGGACTGCAGATGTTGGAATTCTGGAGCAACATATAAAATGCAGGAGGACTTCTGAATCAGGGAGCATCTATGGAGGGAAATGGTTAGTCAACATTTGGGGTTGAGATCCTTCATTAGGACAGTTGGTATTGCCAACTTGTCACTTTAGAATGGGAAAGTTCTACAGGGGGCTGCTGTCTCCCTCTCTTTTGACAGGCTATAGCAATTTGTTTCTTAGTGAGGTAACTTCATCTCTCTGAGGCACCTTAAAATGCTTCATGTGCCACAAACAGTGTAGAACACCACTCTCCACCTTGAGCATTAAGGGAGAGATAATTTACTTGCTTCTGCCACAGCCTCCCCATCCATTTGCTCTCTTCTCACCCAACTGCGGCGGCATAACTGCGATAAAATAATTAGAGGAATTAAAAGTGGCTAAGAATCGTCTCTCGAGAGGGGTGGGGCATGCCTGTGTCCAGAGTTGGTGCACATCCAATAACCCAATATTTTCAAATATTCTATAGACCTCATCTTCTTGCTGCCAGCCTGCATTGATGAGTGAGATGCTGATGATAGGTAAGTATCAACTGACAGCAAGGCACAGAGCAAGTGGCTAGCAGAACTACTGCCTCAATCCTGATTGTGGAGTCTGCACATTCTGCCTGTGACTCCATTTGTTTCCTCTGAGTGCTCTGGTTTCCACCCATTTTCCAAAGCTGTAAGGGTCAGTAGTTTAATCACACCCAGGGTGAGGATGATTGGTAGTCTGGGAAGAGATTATGGGAGGGTAGGAGAAAATACGTGACAAGGGTAGGATTAATATAAATGGGTACTGTATTGTTTACTGCAATTATGTCTACCACTTAATCAGGTTCACCTTAGATGAATGAGTTCAGCAAACATCCTCTGCTCCAAGGGAAAGTTTAAAATTCAAATTAAATTTCTAGTTCGGCACGGATTAGAAGGGCCGAGATGGCCTGTTTCTGTGCTGTAGTTGTTATATGGTTATATGAATTTATTACTGAAGTATCTGCATCATATGTCATCATACACTACTCTGAGATTCATTTTCTTGCAAGCATTCACTGTAGAACAAAGAAATACTGGTTGAGTACCCTGTGGCGACCCATTTCCTGGCACATCCGAACCGACTCACAATTAGATAGCCTACGGGGGTTTGCGAGCACAGAGCTTTGGAGCCTCTGCGCCATGGGGGGCAGGTTGAGGGAGGCTTAAAAGTGAGGCTGAAGATTTCGAATAAAGTTTTTTCCTTCGACTGCAGTTACCGACTCCGTGTCATAATTTTAGCGCTGCGTGTAGCACACCGCTACAACCCCTTACCCAAAAATCCAAAATGCAAAAACCTCCAAAATCTGAATATTTTGAATGCTGATTTGACGCTACAAATGGTAAATTTCGCAAGGCAATGGGGAGGTTCTCAGGCGAAGCACAGGTCTCAGCACACCACAGACAGTTTGGAGAAGTGACCTCACACACCCGGAAGAAACATTTTACAAAGTCATCCAGCAACTGCCTTCTCATCCCAAGACCATCACCTTCCAGATCCCTCCACTCATCCTGATGTTGCTCCTCACAACAATGATGTTCCTTCTCCCTCAAGTTTCTCAGGCCTGATTTAGTTGTCATGTTCGGTGCTGCATTTATCTCCTTTTGTGAGTGAAGGTCATCACTTTTTTTGGGGTAATTACAAAACATATTAATATTTGCATGAAATCTGAATTTCATCTCCACCTGAGTATAACAGAACCAGCATCATTACATTAAAAATAAAATGTTAACTTTTTCCGCTTTCATTACATTTGTATGTAATCACATTCAATATTTTGTCTTCATACCTTACATAAAACCTAAAAAAAGTGAAATTCAAATACAGTGTACTGTAGCCATTTAATCAAAACACGACATTGTAGGTGGAGAATGAAAGCCTGCCATTGTTTGCTGTTCTGGTATTCAGGTATTCTCCTGAAGCTGTTGAGCTACTTTTGTTCTCCCGCACACGGTATATTTCCATTATGTAACCCTCAGACTCGCCCAGCTTGCATTCGACTAGACCTTCAGCCCTGCCCAACTGGGTATTCACGTTTGTGTGGATGCTGTGTAATGTGCCCCCAGTTACAAACCCACAACGCAAAATATCAGACAGTACACCATATGCAATTAAATGATTGAACTTTATGAATCTTAATCTGAATATAGGGTTAGTAATGAAAATAAACAAAAAACAAAGGGCCCAAGTCAAGTCAAAGTCATGTTGGAGCTCACTCAGCAGTCATTCTTCCACCATTGGTCTCCTCCGAACATTGCCGACCTTCCGACCCTCAGAAGCCAGTCCACTCCGTCCGGTGGTCTACCAGCTCTCTCCACACGCATCTTCCCTCTTCATCTCTCCTTGACAAAAAAGCCACAGAGACAACATTCTTCCAGATACACAAGACAAAGCAACAATCTCCGATTGGCTAACATGCATACTACAGTCCTGTTATCTCCAGCCATAACCCAGATATTGCTGCTACAGAGAAACCGTTACCTCACCAGTGAACATTACAGAGAAGCAATTACATTAGCCTTAGCCGTGAAACATTAAAAAGAAACCATTACAATTATATTAATGATTTTTACTGTTAAATGCATATGTGTGATGAACAAGTGTAAGACAAAGGCTGCTTACCCATGGCACATAAATTTAGAGTTGGGGCTGATGGTGATCCCAAGCACCCACTGACTGTCCACCTGGGGAGTTGAGGTAGTGATAGCTTACCTTTCTGATGGTTCAATGTACACATTACATTTTATGCATAAAGTTATTAAAACATACACCTTGATGGGTATTATGTTATACCCTTCAGGGTATATTTGTAAGCTGCATATGTAATATACTTGGGTCCCAACACAAAGCTATCTTATTATACAGAAGCAAATATTCCAAAATCTGAACGAATCCAAAGTCCAAAACACTTCCCCCAAGCATTTTAGATAAGGGGTGCTCAATCTGTACAATAGAATCAGTGAAAAATATACACAAAGACTGGCAACAACCAATATGCACAGGAAGATAACCTCTGCAAGTACAAAAAAACAAATAATAATAATAAATAAGTAAATAAATAATACTAAGAACATGAGTGGTAGAGTCTATAAAAGTGAGTCAGTGGTGAGGAAGGCAAGTTAGAAACATAGAAAACCTACATCACAATACAGGCCTTTTGGCCCACAAATCTGTGTCGAACATGCCCTTACCTTAGAACTACCTGGGTTTTACCCATAGCCCTCTATTTTTCTAAGCTCCATGCAGCCGTCCAGGAGTCTCTTAAAAGACCCTATCGTTCCCGCCTCCACAGCCACTACCGGCAGCCCATTTCACACACTCACCACTCTCTGCATAAAAAACTTCCCCCTGACATCTCCTCTGTACCTGCTCCACAGCACCTTAAAACTATGCCCTCTCGTACTAGCCATTTCAATCCCCTGGGGAAAAGCCTCTGACTATCCACAAGATCAATGACTCTCATGATCTTGTACACCTTTATCAAGTTACCTCTCATCCTCCATCGCTTCAGGGACAAAAGGCCAAATTCACTCAGTCTATTCTCATAAGGCATGCTTTGTGCCTTCTTAACCACAGAGTCAACCTATGCAGCAGCTTTGAGTGTCTTGGACTTGGACCCCAGGATCCCTCTGATCATCCACACTGCCAAGAGTCTTACCATTAATGCTATATTCTGCCATCATATTTGACCTACCAAAATGAACCACCTCACATTTAACTGGGTTGAAATCCATCTGCCACTTCTCAGACCAGTTTTGCATCCTATCAAAGTTCCGTTGTAAACTCTGACAGCCCTCCACACTATCCACAACACACCCACCTTTGTGTCATTAGCAAAGTTACTAATCATCTCTCCACTTTCTCAGCCAGGCCATTTATAAAAATCACAAAGAGTAGGGGGTCCCAGAACAGATCCCTGAGGCACACCACTGGTGACCGACCACCATGCAGAATTTGACCCATCTGCAACCGCTCTTTGCCATCTATGGGCAAGCCATTTCTGGATTCACAAAGCAATGTCCCCTTGGAGTCCATGCCTTCTTTGTCAATAAACCTTGCATGGGGTACCGTATCAAATGCCTTGCTAAAATCCATATACACTACATCTACAGCTCCACCTTCATCAGTGTGTTTAGCCACATCCTCAGAAAATCAGGTTCATAAGGCACAACCTGCCTTTGACAAAGCCATGCTGTCTATTCCTAATCATATAATGCCTCCCTAAATGTTCATAAATCCTGCCTCTCAGGATCTTTTTCATCAACTTACCAACCACTGAAGTAAGACTCACTGGTCTGTAATTTCCTGGGCTATCTCTACTCCCTTTCTTGAATAAGGGAACAACATCCGCAACCCTCCAATCCTCAGGAACCTCTCCCATCCTCATTGATGATGCAAAGATCATTGCCAGAGGCTCAGCAATCTCCTCCCTCACCTCCCACAGTAACCTGGGGTTCATCCCATCTGGTCCCGGTGACTTATCCAACTTGACGCTTTCCAAAAGCTCCAGCACATCCCCTTTCTTAATATCTAAACTTTTCAGTTCACTGCTAGTCAACCCTACAATAGCCAAGATCCTTTTCCGTAGTGATACTGAAGCAAAGTATTCATTAAGTACCTCTACTATTTCCTCCAGTTCAATACACATTTTTCCATTGTCACATTTGATTGGTCCTATTCTCTCATGTTTTATCCTCTTGCCCTTCACATACTTGTAGAATGCCTTGGGGTTTTCCTTAATCCTGTCTGCCAGGGTCTTCTCATGGCCCCTTCTGGCTCTTCTAATTTCATTCTTAAACTCCATCCTGCTAGCCTTATGATCTTCTAGATTCCTATCATGCCTAGTTTTTGAAACTCTAGTCAGCTCTTCTTTTCTTCTTGAATAGATTTACAACAGCCTTTGTACACCATGGATATTGTACCCTACCATCATTTCCATGCCTCATTGGAATGTACCTACTCAGAACCCCACGCAGTATCCCCTGAATATTTGCCACATTTCTTCCATACATTTCCCTGAGAACATCCGATTCCAATTTATGCTTCCAAGTTCCTGCCTGATAACCTCTTGGTTCCCTTACTCCAATTAAACATTTCCCTAACTTGTCTGTTCCTATCCCTCTCCAATGTTATGATAAAGGAGATAGAATTGTGATCACTATCTCCAAAACGCTCTCCCACTGAAAGATCTGACACCTGACCGGGTTCATTTCCCAATACCAGATCAAGTACAGCCTCTCGTCTTGCAGGCTTATCTACATATTGTGTCAAGAAACCTTCCTGAACACACCTAACAAACTCTACCCCATCTAAACCCCTCACTCCAGGGAGATGCCAATCAATATTTGGGAAATTAAAATCTCCCACCAAAACAACCATGTTATTATTACTCCTTTCCAGAATCTGTCTCCCTATCTGCTCCTCTATGTCCTTGTTACTATTGGGCGGTCTATAAAAAACACCCAGTAGAGTTATTGACCCCTTCCTGTAACTTTCACCCACAGAAACTCAGTAGACAACCCCTTCATGACTTCCTCCTTTTCTGCAGTCATGACACATCTCTGATCAACAGTGCCATGTCCCCACCTCTTCTGCCTCCCTCCCTATCCTGTCTGAAACATCTAAAGCCTGACACTTGAAGTAACCATTCCTGCCCCTGAGCCATCCCAGTCTCTGTAATGGCTACAACATCATAACTCTAAGTACTGATCCACGCTCTAAGCTCATCTGCTTTATTCATGATACTCCTCACATTGAAATAGACACATCTCAAACCATCAGACTGAGTGCGTCCCTTCTCTATCACCTGCCTATCCTTCCTTTTGCACTGTCTTCAAGCTTTCTCTATTTGTGAGCCAACCTCCCTTTCCTCCATCACTTCAGTTTGGTTCCCACCCCCCAACAATTCTAGTTTAAACTCTCCCCAGTAGCCTTAGCAAACCTTCCCTCCAGGATATTGGTCCCCCTTGGATTCAAGTGCAACCCGTCCTTTTTGTACAGGTCACACCTGCCCCAGAAGAGGTCCCAATGATCCAGAAATCTAAATCCCTGCCCCCTGTTCCAAACCCTCAGCCACACATTTATCCTCCACCTCACTCTGTTCCTATGCTCACTGTCACTTGGCACAGGCAAAAATCCTGAGATTACTACCTTTGCGGTCCTGCTTCTCAACTTCCTTCCAAACTCCCTGTAGTCTGTTTTCAGGACCTCCTCCCTTTTCCTACCTATGTCGTTGGTATCAATATGTACCACGACCTCTGGCTGTTCTCCCTCCCACCCCAGGATACCTTAGACACGATCAGAAACATCCCGGACCCTGGCACCTGAGAGGCAAACTACCATCTAAGTTTCTTTCCTGTGTCCACTGAATCGCCTATCTGACCCCCTAACTATAGAGTCCCTTAACACTGCTGCCATCGTCTGCCTTTCCCTACCCTTCTGAGCCCCAGGGCCAGACTCTGTGCTGGAGGCGCGGCCACTGTTGCTCCCCCCAGGTAGGCTGTTCCCTCCCCCCAACAGTAGTCAAGCAGGAATACTTATTGTTAAGGGGGACAGCCAGTGGGGTACTCTCTAGTACCTACTTCTTGATCTTCCTTCTCCTGACTGTTACCCACTTCTGGGTCTCCTGTGGTACTGGGGTGACTACCTGCCTATAGCTCCTCTCGATCACCTCCTCACTCTCCCTGACCAGACGAAGGTCATCGAGCTGCATCTCCAGTTCCCTAACATGGTCCCTAAGGAGCTGCAGCTCGATGCCCCTGGTGCAGATATGGTCATCTGGGAGGCCGGGAGTCTCCAGGTCCTCCCACATCTGACACCGAGCAAAGAAAACCGGCCTCAGACACATACTTTCTGTCTTTATTTTAAACAGATAACTTACCTGGCCTCGACCCTTTATCGCCGAAGCCCCGTTGAGCCAAAGCCTTCCTACTCTATCTCTCACTACTTTGTCGCCCACTCCTCCTACACCCACTCTGTAAATCTGTCTTCCTTTTAAACTCTTCCCGCTGTTCTGTCTGGCTGACTCCTCGTGTTTGTGCAGTCATGCCCCGTTCAAACCGCTGAAGAAATAACCCAGTTAGTTCATTAATATCAAGAGGTCTAGAAGAGAAGAGCAAGGATCTGATGCTGAGGCTTTATAATGCACTGGTGAGACCTCACTTTGAATATTGTGAACTATTTTGGGCTTGTCATCTAAGAAAAGGTGTGCTGGCATTGGAGAGGGTCCAGAAGGAGGTTCTCAAAGATGATTCCAGGCATGAAAGGGTTGTCATGCAAGGAGCGTTTGCTAACTCTGGGTCTGTATTCACTAAAAATTAGGATTAGGGGGGATCTCATTGAAATCGTTCAAATGTTGAAAGCCCTAGACATGGTAGATGTAGAAAGGACGTTTCTCATGGCAGGGGAGTCTCGGACAAGGCGGCACAGCATCAGGATAGAGGGGCATAAATTTAAAATAGAGATGTGGAAAGATTTCATTAGCTTGAAGGTGGTGAACTTGGCAGCTTTGGAGGTCAGGCTGTTGGGTGTATTTAAGGCAGAGTTTGATAGGCTCTAGATTGGTCACAACATCAAAGGCTAAGGGAAGAAGGCAAGGAGTGGTGCTGAGGAGGGAATAAAAAAGGGATCGGCCATAATAGAAAGGCAGAGCAGACTCTGGGTCAAATGGCCTGATATTCCTCCAAAGTCTTATGGTCTTATGGAACAGGGAATGGTGAAGACAGTGGGGGGAAGGAGGGGGGTACAGGGAATGGTGAAGGTAGTGGGGGGAAGGAGGGGGGATACAGGGAATAGTGAAGGCAGTGGGGGGAAGGAGGGGGTGTGCAGGGAATGGTGAAGACTGTGGGGGGAAGGGGGGGTACAGGGAATGGTGAAGGCAGTGGGGGGAAGGAGGGGGGGTGCAGGGAATGGTGAAGACAGTGGGGGGAAGGGGGGTACAGGGAATGGTGAAGATAGTGGGGGGAAGGGGGGTTACAGGGAATGGTGAAGATAGTGGGGGGAAGGGGGGGTACAGGGAATGGTGAAGACAGTGGGGGGAAGGAGGGGGGGTACTGGGAATGGTGAAGACAGTGGGGGGAAGAAGGGGGGTGCAGGGAATGGTGAAGACAGTGGGAGGAAGGAGAGGGGTACAGGGAATGGTGAAGACAGTGGGGGGAAGAAGGGGGGGACAGGGAACGGTGAAGACAGTGGGGGGAAGGGGGGTACAGGGAATGGTGAAAGTGGGGGGAAGGAGGGGGTGTGCAGGGAATGGTGAAGACAGTGGGGGGAAAGAGGGGGGGAGGGAATGGTGAAAGTGGGGGGAAGGAGGGGGGTGCAGGGAATGGTGAAGACAGTGGGGGGAAGGAGGGGGTGTGCAGGGAATGGTGAAGACAGTGGAGGGAAGGGGAGTACAGGGAATGGTGAAGACAGTGGGGGGAAGAGGGGTACAGGGAATGGTGAGGACAGTGGGGGGAAGGAGGGGGTACAGGGAAAGGTGAAGACAGTGGGGGGAAGGAGGGGGGTGCAGGGAATGGTGAAGGCAGTGGGGGGAAGGAGGGGGGGTGTAGGGAATGGTGAACACAGTGGTGGGAAGGAGGGGGTGCAGGGAATGGTGAAGACAGTGGGGGGAAGGGGGGTGCAGGGAATGGTGAAGGCAGTGGGGGGAAGGAGGGGGGAGGGAATGGTGAAAACAGTGGGGGGAAGGTGGGGGAGGGAATGGTGAAAGTGCGGGGAAGGGGGGTGCAGGGAATGGTGAAGACAGTGGGGGGAAGTAGGGGGGGTGCAGGGAATGGTGAAGGCAGTGGGGGGAAGGAGGGGGGGGAGGGAATGGTGAAAGTGGGGGGAAGGAGGGGAGTACAGGGAATGGTGAAAGGGGGGGAAGGAGAGGGGTACAGGGAATGGTGAAGACAGTGGGGGGAAGGAGGGGGGTACAGGGAATGGTGAAGACAGTGGGGGGAAGGAGTAGGGGTGCAGGGAATGGTGAAGACAGTGGGGGGAAGGAGTGGGGGTACAGGGAATGGTGAAGACAGTGGAGGGAAGAAGGGGGGTGCAGGGAATGGTGACGACAGTGGGGGGAAGGAGGGGGGTGCAGGGAATGGTGAAGACAGTGGGGGGAAGGGGGTACAGGGAATGGTGAAGACAGTGGGGGGCAGAAGGTGGTACAGGGAATGGTGAAGACAGTGGGGGGAAGAAGGGGAGTACAGGGAATGGTGAAGTCAGTGGGGGGAAGGAGGGGGGGTGCAGGGAATGGTGAAGACAGTGGGGGGAAGAAGCGGGGTGCAGGGAATGGTGAAGACAGTGGGGGGAAGAAGGGGGGTGCAGGGAATGGTGAAGACACTGGGGGGAAGAAGCGGGGTGCAGGGAATGGTGAAGACAGTGGGGCGAAGAAGCGGGGTGCAGGGAATGGTGAAGACAGTGGGGGGAAGGAGGGGGGGTACAGGGAATGGTGAAGACAGTGGGGAGAAGGGGGGGGTGCAGGGAATGGTGAAGACAGTGGGGGGAAGGAGGGGGGTACAGGGAATGGTGAAGGCAGTGGGGAGAAGGAGGGGGGTACAGGGAATGGTGAAGACAGTGGGGGGAAGGAGGGGGGTACAGGGAATGGTGAAGACAGTGGGGGGAAGAAGGGGGGTGCAGGGAATGGTGAAGCGAGTGGGGCGAAGAAGCGGGGTGCAGGGAATGGTGAAGACAGTGGGGAGAAGGGGGGTGCAGGGAATGGTGAAGACAGTGGGGGGAAAAAGGGGGGGTACAGGGAATGGTGAAGACAGTGCGGGGAAGAAGGGGGGGTACAGGGAATGGTGAAGACAGTGCGGGGAAGAAGGGGGGGTACAGGGAATGGTGAAGACAGTGCGGGGAAGAAGGGGGGGTACAGGGAATGGTGAAGACAGTGGGGAGAAGGGGGGTGCAGGGAATGGTGAAGACAGTGGGGGGAAAAAGGGGGGTGCAGGGAATGGTGAAGACAGTGGGGGGAAGGAGGGGGGGTACAGGGAATGGTGAAGACAGTGGGGAGAAGGGGGGGGGTGCAGGGAATGGTGAAGACAGTGGGGGGAAGGAGGGGGGTACCGGGAATGGTGAAGGCAGTGGGGAGAAGGAGGGGGGGTGCAGGGAATGGTGAAAGCAGTGGGGGGAAGGAGGGGGGTGCAGGGAATGGTGAAGAGTGGGGCAAAGAAGGGGGGTACAGGGAATGGTGAAGGCAGTGGGGGGAAGGGGGGTGCAGGGAATGGTGAAGACAGTGGGGAGAGGGGGGGTGCAGGGAATGGTGAAGAGTGGGGCGAAGAAGGGGGGTGCAGGGAATGGGGAAAGTGTGGGGAAGGAGGGGGGAGGGAATGGTGAAGACAGTGGGGGGAAGGAGGGGGGTTGCAGGGAATGGTGAAGACAGTGGGGGGAAGGAGGGGGGAGGGAATGGTGAAGACAGTGGGGGGAAGGGGGGGTACAGGGAATGGTGAAGACAGTGGGGCGAAGAAGGGGGGTGCAGGGAATGGTGAAGACAGTGGGGGGAAGGAGGGGGGTACAGGGAATGGTGAAGACAGTGGGGGGAAGGAAGGGGGTACAGGGAATGGTGAAGACAGTGGGGGGAATGAGGGGGGTGCAGGGAATGGTGAAGATAGTGAGGGGAAGGAGGGGGTGCAGGGAATGGTGAAGACAGTGCGGGAAGGAGGGGGGTACAGGGAATGGTGAAAGTGGGGGGGAGGGGGTGTGCAGGGAATGGTGAAGACAGTGGGGGGAAAGAGGGGGGGAGGGAATGGTGAAAGTGGGGGGAAGGAGGGGGGGTGCAGGGAATGGTGAAGACAGTGGGGGGAAGGAGGGGGGGTGCAGGGAATGGTGAAAGTGGGGGGAAGGAGGGGGGGTGCAGGGAATGGTGAAAGTGGGGGGAAGGAGGGGGGGTGCAGGGAATGGTGAAGACAGTGGGGGGAAGAGGGGTACAGGGAATGGTGAGGACAGTGGGGGGAAGGAGGGGGTACAGGGAAAGGTGAAGACAGTGGGGGGAAGGAGGGGGGGTGTAGGGAATGGTGAACAGTGGTGGGAAGGAGGGGGTGCAGGGAATGGTGAAGACAGTGGGGGGAAGGGGGGTGCAGGGAATGGTGAAGGCAGTGGGGGGAAGGTGGGGGAGGGAATTGTGAAAGTGCGGGGAATGGGGGTGCAGGGAATGGTGAAGACAGTGGGGGGAAGTGGGGGGGTGCAGGGAATGGTGAAGGCAGTGGGGGGAAGGAGGGGGGGAGGGAATGGTGAAAGTAGGGGGAAGGAGGGGAGTACAGGGAATGGTGAAAGGGGGGGGAAGGAGAGGGGTACAGGGAATGGTGAAGACAGTGGGGGGAAGGAGGGGGGTACAGGGAATGGTGAAGACAGTGGGGGGAAGGAGTAGGGGTGCAGGGAATGGTGAAGACAGTGGGGGGAAGGAGTGGGGGTACAGGGAATGGTGAAGACAGTGGAGGGAAGAAGGGGGGTGCAGGGAATGGTGACGACAGTGGGGGGAAGGAGGGGGGTGCAGGGAATGGTGAAGACAGTGGGGGGAAGGGGGTACAGGGAATGGTGAAGACAGTGGGGGGAAGAAGGTGGTACAGGGAATGGTGAAGACAGTGGGGGGAAGAAGGGGGGTGCAGGGAATGGTGAAGACAGTGGGGGGAAGGAGGGGAGTACAGGGAATGGTGAAGTCAGTGGGGGGAAGGAGGGGGGGTACAGGGAATGGTGAAGACAGTGGGGGGAAGGGGGGTACAGGGAATGGTGAAGACAGTGGGGGGAAGGAGGGGGGTTCAGGGAATGGTGAAGACAGTGGGGGGAAGGGGAGTGCAGGGAATGGTGAAGACAGTGGGGGGAAGGAGGGGGGTACAGGGAATGGTGAAGACAGTGGGGGGAAGGAGGAGGGGTACAGGGAATGGTGAAGACAGTGGGGGGAAGGAGGGGGGTGAAGAGAATGGTGAAGACAGTGGGGGGAAGGAGGGGGGAGGGAATGGTGAAGTCAGTGGGGAGAAGGAAGGGGGGTGCAGGGAATGGTGAAGACAGTGGGGGGAAGGAGGGGGGAGGGAATGGTGAAGACAGTGGGGAGAAGGAGGGGCGGTGCAGGGAATGGTGAAGGCAGTGAGGGGAAGGAGGGGGTGCAGGGAATGGTGAAGACAGTGCGGGAAGGAGGGGGGTACAGGGAATGGTGAAAGTGGGGGGAAGGAGGGGGTGTGCAGGGAATGGTGAAGACAGTGGGGGGAAAGAGGGGGGGAGGGAATGGTGAAAGTGGGGGGAAGGAGGGGGGGTGCAGGAAATGGTGAAGACAGTGGGGGGAAGGAGGGGGTGTGCAGGGAATGGTGAAGGCAGTGGGGGGAAGGAGGGGGGGTACAGGGAATGGTGAAGACAGTGGAGGGAAGAGGGGTACAGGTAATGGTGAGGACAGTGGGGGGAAGGAGGGGGTACAGGGAAAGATGAAGACAGTGGGGGGAAGGAGGGGGGTGCAGGGAATGGTGAAGGCAGTGGGGGGAAGGAGGGGGGGGGGTGTAGGGAATGGTGAACACAGTGGTGGGAAGGAGGGGGTGCAGGGAATGGTGAAGACAGTGGGGGGAAGGGGGGTGCAGGGAATGGTGAAGGCAGTGGGGGGAAGGAGGGGAGTTGCAGGGAATGGTGAAGACAGTGGGGGGGAAGGAGGGGGGTGCAGGGAATGGTGAAGACAGTGGGGGGAAGAAGGGGGGTGCAGGGAATGGTGAAGGCAGTGGGGGGAAGGAGGTGGGAGGGAATGGTGAAAACAGTGGGGGGGAAGGTGGGGGAGGGAATGGTGAAAGTGCGGGGAAGGGGGGTGCAGGGAATGGTGAAGACAGTGGGGGGAAGTAGGGGGGGTGCAGGGAATGGTGAAGGCAGTGGGGGGAAGGAGGGGGGAGGGAATGGTGAAAGTGGGGGGAAGGAGGGGAGTACAGGGAATGGTGAAAGGGGGGGAAGGAGAGGGGTACAGGGAATGGTGAAGACAGTGGGGGGAAGGAGGGGGGTACAGGGAATGGTGAAGACAGTGGGGGGAAGGAGTAGGGGTGCAGGGAATGGTGAAGACAGTGGGGGGAAGGAGTGGGGGTACAGGGAATGGTGAAGACAGTGGAGGGAAGAAGGGGGGTGCAGGGAATGGTGACGACAGTGGGGGGAAGGAGGGGGGTGCAGGGAATGGTGAAGACAATGGGGGGAAGGGGGTACAGGGAATGGTGAAGACAGTGGGGGGCAGAAGGTGGTACAGGGAATGGTGAAGACAGTGGGGGGAAGAAGGGGGGTGCAGGGAATGCTGAAGACAGTGGGGGGAAGGAGGGCAGTACAGGGAATGGTGAAGTCAGTGGGGGGAAGGAGGGGGGGGTACAGGGAATGGTGAAGACAGTGGGGGGAAGTGGGGTACAGGGAATGGTGAAGACAGTGGGGGGAAGGAGGGGGGTTTAGGGAATGGTGAAGACAGTGGGGGGAAGGGGAGTGCAGGGAATGGTGAAGACAGTGGGGGGAAGGAGGGGGGTACAGGGAATGGTGAAGACAGTGGGGGGAAGGAGGAGGGGTACAGGGAATGGTGAAGTCAGTGGGGGGAAGGAGGGGGGTGCAGGGAATGGTGAAGACAGTGGGGGAAGGAGGGGGGTGAAGAGAATGGTGAAGACAGTGGGGGGATGGAGGGGGGAGGGAATGGTGAAGTCAGTGGGGAGAAGGAAGGGGGGTGCAGGGAATGGTGAAGACAGTGGGGGGAAGGAGGGGGTGCAGGGAATGGTGAAGACAGTGGGGGGAAGGAGGGGGTTGCAGGGAATGGTGAAGACAGTGGGGGGAAAGAGGGGGGTGCAGGGAATGGTGAAGACAGTGGGGGGAAGGAGCGGGGTGCAGGGAATGGTGAAGACAGTGGGGGGAAGAAGGGGGGTGCAGGGAATGGTGAAGACAGTGGGGGGAAGAAGGGGGGTGCAGGGAATGGTGAAGACAGTGGGGCGAAGAAGCGGGGTGCATGGAATGGTGAAGACAGTGGGGGGAAGAAGGGGGGTGCAGGGAATGGTGAAGACAGTGGGGGGAAGGAGGGGGGGTACAGGGAATGGTGAAGACAGTGGGGAGAAGGGGGGGGGTGCAGGGAATGGTGAAGACAGTGGGGGGAAGGAGGGGGGTACAGGGAATGGTGAAGGCAGTGGGGAGAAGGAGGGGGGTACAGGGAATGGTGAAGACAGTGGGGGGAAGGAGGGGGGTACAGGGAATGGTGAAGACAGTGGGGGGAAGAAGGGGGGTGCAGGGAATGGTGAAGACAGTGGGGGGAAGAAGGGGGGTGCAGGGAATGGTGAAGCGAGTGGGGCGAAGAAGCGGGGTGCAGGGAATGGTGAAGACAGTGCGGGGAAGAAGGGGGGTGCAGGGAATGGTGAAGACAGTGGGGGGAAGGAGGGGGGGTACAGGGAATGGTGAAGACAGTGGGGAGAAGGGGGGTGCAGGGAATGGTGAAGACAGTGGGGGGAAGGAGGGGGGGTACAGGGAATGGTGAAGACAGTGGGGAGAAGGGGGGGGGTGCAGGGAATGGTGAAGACAGTGGGGGGAAGGAGGGGGGTACCGGGAATGGTGAAGGCAGTGGGGAGAAGGAGGGGGGGTGCAGGGAATGGTGAAAGCAGTGGGGGGAAGGAGGGGGGTGCAGGGAAAGGTGAAGAGTGGGGCAAAGAAGGGGGGTACAGGGAATGGTGAAGGCAGTGGGGGGAAGGGGGGTGCAGGGAATGGTGAAGACAGTGGGGAGAGGGGGGGTGCAGGGAATGGTGAAGAGTGGGGCGAAGAAGGGGGGTATAGGGAATGGTGAAGGCAGTGGGGGGAAGGGGGGTGCAGGGAATGGTGAAGGCAGTGGGGAGAAGGAGGGGGGTGCAGGGAATGGTGAAGAGTGGGGCGAAGAAGGGGGGTGCAGGGAATGGGGAAAGTGTGGGGAAGGAGGGGGAGGGAATGGTGAAGGCAGTGGGGAGGAGGGGGGGTGCAGGGAATGGTGAAGACAGTGGGGCGAAGAAGGGGGGTGCAGGGAATGGTGAAGACAGTGGGGGGAAGGAGGGGGGTACAGGGAATGGTGAAGACAGTGGGGGGAAGGAAGGGGGTACAGGGAATGGTGAAGACAGTGGGGGGAATGAGGGGGGTGCAGGGAATGGTGAAGACAGTGGGGGGAAGGAGGGGGTGCAGGGAATGGTGAAGACAGTGGGGAGAAGGAGGGGCGGTGCAGGGAATGGTGAAGACAGTGGGGGGAAGGAGGGGGGTACAGGGAATGGTGAAAGTGGGGGGAAGGAGGGGGTGTGCAGGGAATGGTGAAGACAGTGGGGGAAAGAGGGGGGGAGGGCATGGTGAAAGTGGGGGGAAGGAGGGGGGGTGCAGGGAATGGTGAAGACAGTGGGGGGAAGGAGGGGGCTGCAGGGAATGGTGAAGACAGTGGAGGGAAGGGGAGTACAGGGAATGGTGAAGACAGTGGGGGGAAGAGGGGTACAGGGAAAGGTGAAGACAGTGGGGGAAGGAGGGGGGTACAGGGAATGGTGAAGACAGTGGGGGGAAGGAGGGGGGTACAGGGAATGGTGAAGACAGTGGGGGGAAGGAGGGGGGTACAGGGAATTGTGAGGACAGTGGGGGGAAGGAGGGGGGTACAGGGAATGGTGAAGACAGTGGGGGGAAGGAGGGGGGTACAGGGAATGGTGAAGACAGTGGGGGAAAAGAGGGGGGTACAGGGAATGGTGAAGACAGTACGGGAAGGAGGGGGTACAGGGAATGGTTAAGGCAGTGGGGGGGAGGAGGGGGGTGGAGGGAATGGTGAAGACAGTGGGGGGAAGGAGGGGAGGTGCAGGGAATGGTGAGAGGGGAGGTGCAGGGAATGGTGAAACTGGGGGGAAGGAGGGGTGGTACAGGGAATGGTGAAAGTGGGGGGAAGGGGGGTACAGGGAATGGTGAAGACAGTGGGGGGAAGGAGGGGGGTACAGCGTATGGTGAAGACAGTGGGGGGAATGAGGGGGGGTACTGGGAATGGTGAAGACAGTTGGGGGAAGAAGGGGGTGCATGGAATGCTGAAGACAGTGGGGGAAGGAGGGGGGGTACAGGGAATGGTGAAGAGTGGGGGGAAGGAGGGGTACAGGGAATGGTGAAGACAGTGGGGGGAAGAAGGGGGGTGCAGGGAATGGTGAAGACAGTGGGAGGAAGGAGAGGGGTACAGGGAATGCTGAAGACAGTGGGGGGAAGTGGGGGTACAGGGAATGGTGAAAGTGCGGGGATGGAGGGGGTGTGCAGGGAATGGTGAAGACAGTGGGGGGAAGGAGGCGGGGAGGGAATGCTGAAGACAGTGGAGGGAAGGAGGGGGGTACAGGGAATGGTGAAGACAGTGGGGGGGAAGGAGGGGTTACAGGGAATGGTGAAGACAGTGGGGGGAAGGAGGGGGGTGCAGGGAATGGTTAAGACAGTGGGGGGAAGGAGGGGGGTGTAGGGAATGGTGAAGACAGTGGGGGATGTGGGGGTACAGGGAATGGTGAAAGTGGGGGGATGGAGGGGGTGTGCAGGGAATGGTGAAGACAGTGGGGGGTAGGAGGGGGGGAGGGAATGGTGAAGACAGTGGAGGGAAGGAGGGGGGTACAGGGAATGGTGAAGACAGTTGGGGGAAGGAGGGGTTACAGGGAATGGTGAAGACAGTGGGGGGAAGGAGGGGGGTGCAGGGAATGGTGAAGACAGTGGGGGGAAGGAGGGGGGTGCAGGGAATGGTGAAGACAGTGGGCGGAAGGAGGGAGGTGCAGGGAATGGTGAAGACAGTGGGGGGAAGGAGGGGAGGTGCAGGGAATCGTGAAGACAGTGGGGGGAAGGAGGCGGTGTGCAGGGAATGGTGAAGACAGTGGGGTGAAGGGAGGTGCAGGGAATGGTGTAGACAGTGGGGGGAAAGAGGGGGGGGTGCTGGGAATGGTGAAGGCAGTGGGGGGAAGGAGGGGGTACAGGGAATGGTGAAGACAGTGGGGGGAAGGAGGGGGGTACAGGGAATGGTGAAGACAGTGGGGGGGAAGGGGGGGTACAGGGAATGGTGAAGAGAGTGGTGGAAGGAGGGGAGGTGCAGGGAATGGTGAAGACAGTGGGGGGAAGGAGGGGTGTACAGGGAATGGGAAGGCAGTGAGGGGAAGGAGGGAGGTACAGGGAATGGTGAAGACTGTGGGGGGAAGGCGGGGGGGTACAGGGAATGGTGAAGACAGTGGGTGGAAGGGGGGAACAGGGAATGGTGAAGACAGTGGGGGAAGGAGGGGGGGAACAGGGAATGGTGAGGACAGTGGGGGGAAGGAGGGACATGCAGGGAATGGTGAAGACAGTGGGGGGAAGGAGGGGGGTGAAGGGAATGGTGAAGACAGTGGCGGGAAGGGGGGGTGCAGGGAATGGTGAAGACAGTGGGGGGAAGGAGGGGGTACAGGAATGGTGAAGGCAGTGGGGTGAATGAGGGGGGGGAGGGAATGGTGGAGACAGTGGGGGAAGGAGGGGGGGAGGGAATGGTGAAAACAGTGGGGGGAAGGGGGGTGCAGGGAATGGTGAAGGCAGTGGGGGGAAGGAGGGGGGAGGGAATGGTGAAAACAGTGGGGGGAAGGTGGGGGAGGGAATGGTGAAAGTGCGGGGAAGGGGGGTGCAGGGAATGGTGAAGACAGTGGGGGGAAGTAGGGGGGGTGCAGGGAATGGTGAAGGCAGTGGGGGGAAGGAGGTGGGGAGGGAATGGTGAAGACAGTTGGGGGAAGAAGGGGGGTGCAGGGAATGCTGAAGACAGTGGGGGAAGGAGGGGGGGTACAGGGAATGGTGAAGAGTGGGGGGAAGGAGGGGTACAGGGAATGGTGAAGACAGTGGGGGGAAGAAGGGGGGTGCAGGGAATGGTGAAGACAGTGGGAGGACGGAGAGGGGTACAGGGAATGCTGAAGACAGTGGGGGGAAGTGGGGGTACAGGGAATGGTGAAAGTGCGGGGATGGAGGGGGGTGTGCAGGGAATGGTGAAGACAGTGGGGGGAAGGAGGCGGGGAGGGAATGCTGAAGACAGTGGAGGGAAGGAGGGGGGTACAGGGAATGGTGAAGACAGTGGGGGGAAGGAGGGGTTACAGGGAATGGTGAAGACAGTGGGGGGAAGGAGGGGGGTGCAGGGAATGGTTTAAGACAGTGGGGGGAAGGAGGGGGGTGTAGGGAATGGTGAAGACAGTGGGGGATGTGGGGGTACAGGGAATGGTGAAAGTGGGGGGATGGAGGGGGTGTGCAGGGAATGGTGAAGACAGTGGGGGGTAGGAGGGGGGGAGGGAATGTTGAAGACAGTGGAGGGAAGGAGGGGGGTGCAGGGAATGGTGAAGACAGTGGGCGGAAGGAGGGAGGTGCAGGGAATGGTGAAGACAGTGGGGGGAAGGAGGGGAGGTGCAGGGAATCGTGAAGACAGTGGGGGGAAGGAGGCGGTGTGCAGGGAATGGTGAAGACAGTGGGGTGAAGGGAGGTGCAGGGAATGGTGTAGACAGTGGGGGGAAAGAGGGGGGGTGCTGGGAATGGTGAAGGCAGTGGGGGGAAGGAGGGGGTACAGGGAATGGTGAAGACAGTGGGGGGAAGGAGGGGGGTACAGGGAATGGTGAAGACAGTGGGGGGAAGGGGGGGTACAGGGAATGGTGAAGAGAGTGGTGGGAAGGAGGGGAGGTGCAGGGAATGGTGAAGACAGTGGGGGGAAGGAGGGTGTACAGGGAATGGTGAAGGCAGTGAGGGGAAGGAGGGAGGTACAGGGAATGGTGAAGACTGTGGGGGGAAGGCGGGGGGGTACAGGGAATGGTGAAGACAGTGGGTGGAAGGGGGGAACAGGGAATGGTGAAGACAGTGGGGGAAGGAGGGGGGAACAGGGAATGGTGAGGACAGTGGGGGGAAGGAGGGACATGCATGGAATGGTGAAGACAGTGGGGGGAAGGAGGGGGGTGAAGGGAATGGTGAAGACAGTGGCGGGAAGGGGGGTGCAGGGAATGGTGAAGACAGTGGGGGGAAGGAGGGGGTACAGTGAATGGTGAAGGCAGTGGGGTGAATGAGGGGGGGAGGGAATGGTGGAGACAGTGGGGGAAGGAGGGGGGGAGGGAATGGTGAAAACAGTGGGGGGAAGGGGGGTGCAGGGAATGGTGAAGGCAGTGGGGGGAAGGAGGGGGGAGGGAATGGTGAAAACAGTGGGGGGAAGGTGGGGGAGGGAATGGTGAAAGTGCGGGGAAGGGGGGTGCAGGGAATGGTGAAGACAGTGGGGGGAAGTAGGTGGGGTGCAGGGAATGGTGAAGGCAGTGGGGGGAAGGAGGTGGGGAGGGAATGGTGAAAGTCGGGGGAAGGAGGGGGGTGCAGGGAATGGTGGAAGTGGGGGGAAGGAGGGGAGTACAGGGAATGGTGAAGACTGTGGGGGGAAGGCGGAGGGGTACAGGGAATGGTGAAGACAGTGGGTGGAAGGGGGGAACAGGGAATGGTGAAGACAGTGGGGGAAGGAGGGGGGAACAGGGAATGGTGAGGACAGTGGGGGGAAGGAGTGGGGGGTGCAGGGAATGGTGAAGACAGTGCAGGGAAGAAGGGGGGGTGCAGGGAATGGAGAAGACAGTGGGGGGAAGGAAGGAGGGGGTGCAGGGAATGGTGAAGACAGTGGGGGGAAGGGGGTACAGGGAATGGTGAAGACAGTGGGGGGAAGGGGAGTGCAGTGAATGGTGAAGGAAGTGGGGGGAAGGAGGGGGTACAGGGAATGGTGAAGACAGTAGGGGGAAGAAGGGTGTGCAGGGAATGGTGAAGACAGTGGGGGGAAGGAGGGGGTACAGCGAATGGTGAAGACAGTGGGGGAAAGGAGGGGGGTACAGGGAATGGTGAAGACAGTGGGGGAAGGAGGGTGTTCAGAGAATGGTGAAGACAGTGGGGGGAAGAAGGTGGTACAGGGAATGGTGAAGACAGTGGGGGGAAGAAGGGGGGTGCAGGGAATGTGAAGACAGTGGGGGGAAGGAGGGGAGTACAGGGAATGGTGAAGACAGTGGGGGGAAGGAGGGTGTGAACAGGGAATGGTGAAGATAGTGGGGGGAAGGAGGGGGGTACAGGGAATGGTGAAGACAGTGGGGGGAAGGGGAGTGCAGGGAATGGTGAAGACAGTGGGGGGAAGGAGGGGGGTACAGGGAATGGGGGGAAGGAGGAGGGGTACAGGGAATGGTGAAGTCAGTGGGGGGAAGGAGGGGGGTGCAGGGAATGGTGAAGACAGTGGGGGGAAGGAGGGGGGAGGGAATGGTGAAGTCAGTGGGGAGAAGGAAGGGGGGTGCAGGGAATGGTGAAGACAGTGGGGGGAAGGAGGGTGTGCAGGGAATGGTGAAGACAGTGGGGGGAAGGAGTGGGTTGCAGGGAATGGTGAAGACAGTGGGGGGAAAGAGGGGGGTGCAGGGAATGGTGAAGACAGTGGGGGGAAGGAGCGGGGTGCAGGGAATGGTGAAGACAGTGGGGGGAAGAAGGGGGGGTGCAGTGAATGGTGAAGACAGTGGGGGGAAGAAGGGGGGTGCCGGGAATGGTGAAGACAGTGGGGCGAAGAAGCCGGGTGCAGGGAATGTTGAAGACAGTGGGGGGAAGAAGGGGGGTGCAGGGAATGGTGAAGACAGTGGGGGGAAGGAGGGGGGGTACAGGGAATGGTGAAGACAGTGGGGAGAAGGGGGGGTGCATGGAATGGTGAAGACAGTGGGGGGAAGGAGGGGGGTACAGGGAATGGTGAAGACAGTGGGGCGAAGAAGCGGGGTGCAGGGAATGGTGAAGACAGTGGGGGGAAGGAGGGGGGGTACAGGGAATGGTGAAGACAGTGGGGAGAAGGGGGGTGCAGGGAATGGTGAAGAAAGTGGGGGGAAGGAGGGGGGTACAGGGAATGGTGAAGGCAGTGGGGAGAAGGAGGGGGGTACAGGGAATGGTGAAGACAGTGGGGGGAAGGAGGGGGGTACAGGGAATGGTGAAGACAGTGGGGGGAAGAAGGGGGGTGCAGGGAATGGTGAAGACAGTGGGGCGAAGAAGCGGGGTGCAGGGAATGGTGAAGACAGTGGGGGAAGAAGGGGGGTGCAGGGAATGGTGAAGACAGTGGGGGGAAGGAGGGAGGGTACAGGGAATGGTGAAGACAGTGGGGAGAAGGGGGGGGGTGCAGGGAATGGTGAAGACAGTGGGGGGAAGGAGGGGGGTACAGGGAATGGTGAAGGCAGTGGGGAGAAGGAGGGGGGGTACAGGGAATGGTGAAGACAGTGGGGGGAAGGAGGGGGGTACAGGGAATGGTGAAGACAGTGGGGGGAAGAAGGGGGGTGCAGGGAATGGTGAAGACAGTGGGGGGAAGAAGGGGGGTGCAGGGAATGGTGAAGCGAGTGGGGCGAAGAAGCGGGGTGCAGGGAATGGTGAAGACAGTGCGGGGAAGAAGGGGGGTGCAGGGAATGGTGAAGACAGTGGGGGGAAGGAGGGGGGTACAGGGAATGGTGAAGACAGTGGGGAGAAGGGGGGTGCAGGGAATGGTGAAGACAGTGGGGGGAAGGAGGGGGGGTACAGGGAATGGTGAAGACAGTGGGGAGAAGGGGGGGGTGCAGGGAATGGTGAAGACAGTGGGGGGAAGGAGGGGGGTACCGGGAATGGTGAAGGCAGTGGGGAGAAGGAGGGGGGGTGCAGGGAATGGTGAATGCAGTGGGGGGAAGGAGGGGGGTGCAGGGAAAGGTGAAGAGTGGGGCAAAGAAGGGGGGTACAGGGAATGGTGAAGGCAGTGGGGGGAAGGGGGGTGCAGGGAATGGTGAAGACAGTGGGGAGAGGGGGGGTGCAGGGAATGGTGAAGAGTGGGGCGAAGAAGGGGGGTATAGGGAATGGTGAAGGCAGTGGGGGGAAGGGGGGTGCAGGGAATGGTGAAGGCAGTGGGGAGAAGGAGGGGGGTGCAGGGAATGGTGAAGAGTGGGGCGAAGAAGGGGGGTGCAGGGAATGGGGAAAGTGTGGGGAAGGAGGGGGGAGGGAATGGTGAAGGCAGTGGGGAGGAGGGGGGGTGCAGGGAATGGTGAAGACAGTGGGGGGAAGGAGGGGGGTACAGGGAATGGTGAAGACAGTGGGGGGAAGGAAGGGGGTACAGGGAATGGTGAAGACAGTGGGGGGAATGAGGGGGGTGCAGGGAATGGTGAAGACAGTGGGGGAAGGAGGGGGTGCAGGGAATGGTGAAGACAGTGGGGAGAAGGAGGGGCGTTGCAGGGAATGGTGAAGACAGTGGGGGGAAGGAGGGGGTACAGGGAATGGTGAAAGTGGGGGGAAGGAGGGGGGTGTGCAGGGAATGGTGAAGACAGTGGGGGGAAAGAGGGGGGGAGGGAATGGTGAAAGTGGGGGGAAGGAGGGGGGGTGCAGGGAATGGTGAAGACAGTGGGGGGAAGGAGGGGGCTGCAGGGAATGGTGAAGACAGTGGAGGGAAGGGGAGTACAGGGAATGGTGAAGACAGTGGGGGGAAGAGGGGTACAGGGAAAGGTGAAGACAGTGGGGGAAGGAGGGGGGTACAGGGAATGGTGAAGACAGTGGGGGGAAGGAGGGGGGTACAGGGAATGGTGAAGACAGTGGGGGGAAGGAGGGGGGTACAGGGAATTGTGAGGACAGTGGGGGGAAGGAGGGGGGTACAGGGAATGGTGAAGACAGTGGGGGGAAGGAGGGGGGTACAGGGAATGGTGAAGACAGTGGGGGAAAAGAGGGGGGTACAGGGAATGGTGAAGACAGTACGGGAAGGAGGGGGTACAGGGAATGGTGAAGGCAGTGGGGGGGAGGAGGGGGGTGGAGGGAATGGTGAAGACAGTGGGGGGAAGGAGAGGAGGTGCAGGGAATGGTGAAACTGGGGGGAAGGAGGGGTGGTACAGGGAATGGTGAAAGTGGGGGGAAGGGGGGTACAGGGAATGGTGAAGACAGTGGGGGGAAGGAGGGGGGTACAGCGTATGGTGAAGACAGTGGGGGGAATGAGGGGGGGTACTGGGAATGGTGAAGACAGTTGGGGGAAGAAGGGGGGTGCAGGGAATGCTGAAGACAGTGGGGGAAGGAGGGGGGGTACAGGGAATGGTGAAGAGTGGGGGGAAGGAGGGGTACAGGGAATGGTGAAGACAGTGGGGGGAAGAAGGGGGGTGCAGGGAATGGTGAAGACAGTGGGAGGAAGGAGAGGGGTACAGGGAATGCTGAAGACAGTGGGGGGAAGTGGGGGTACAGGGAATGGTGAAAGTGCGGGGATGGAGGGGGTGTGCAGGGAATGGTGAAGACAGTGGGGGGAAGGAGGCGGGGAGGGAATGCTGAAGACAGTGGAGGATAGGAGGGGGGTACAGGGAATGGTGAAGACAGTGGGGGGAAGGAGGGGTTACAGGGAATGGTGAAGACAGTGGGGGGAAGGAGGGGGGTGCAGGGAATGGTTAAGACAGTGGGGGGAAGGAGGGGGGTGTAGGGAATGGTGAAGACAGTGGGGGATGTGGGGGTACAGGGAATGGTGAAAGTGGGGGGATGGAGGGGGTGTGCAGGGAATGGTGAAGACAGTGGGGGGTAGGAGGGGGGGAGGGAATGGTGAAGACAGTGGAGGGAAGGAGGGGGGTACAGGGAATGGTGAAGACAGTTGGGGGAAGGAGGGGTTACAGGGAATGGTGAAGACAGTGGGGGGAAGGAGGGGGGTGCAGGGAATGGTGAAGACAGTGGGGGGAAGGAGGGGGGTGCAGGGAATGGTGAAGACAGTGGGCGGAAGGAGGGAGGTGCAGGGAATGGTGAAGACAGTGGGGGAAGGAGGGGAGGTGCAGGGAATCGTGAAGACAGTGGGGGGAAGGAGGCGGTGTGCAGGGAATGGTGAAGACAGTGGGGTGAAGGGAGGTGCAGGGAATGGTGTAGACAGTGGGGGGAAAGAGGGGGGGTGCTGGGAATGGTGAAGGCAGTGGGGGGAAGGAGGGGGTACAGGGAATGGTGAAGACAGTGGGGGGAAGGAGGGGGGTACAGGGAATGGTGAAGACAGTGGGGGGGAAGGGGGGGTACAGGGAATGGTGAAGAGAGTGGTGGGAAGGAGGGGAGGTGCAGGGAATGGTGAAGACAGTGGGGGGAAGGAGGGTGTACAGGGAATGGTGAAGGCAGTGAGGGGAAGGAGGGAGGTACAGGGAATGGTGAAGACTGTGGGGGGAAGGCGGGGGGGTACAGGGAATGGTGAAGACAGTGGGTGGAAGGGGGGAACAGGGAATGGTGAAGACAGTGGGGGAAGGAGGGGGGAACAGGGAATGGTGAGGACAGTGGGGGGAAGGAGGGACATGCAGGGAATGGTGAAGACAGTGGGGGGAAGGAGGGGGGTGCAGGGAATGGTGAAGACAGTGCGGGAAGGAGGGGGTACAGGGAATGGTGAAGACAGTGGGGGAAGGAGGGGGGTACAGGGAATGGTGAAGACAGTGGGGGGGAAGGAGGGGAGTACAGGGAATGGTGAAGACAGTGGGGGGAAGGAGGGGGGTGAAGGGAATGGTGAAGACAGTGGGGGGAAGGGGGGTGCAGGGAATGGTGAAGACAGTGGGGGGAAGGAGGGGGTACAGGGAATGGTGAAGGCAGTGGGGTGAATGAGGGGGGGAGGGAATGGTGGAGACAGTGGGGGAAGGAGGGGGGGAGGGAATGGTGAAAACAGTGGGGGGAAGGGGGGTGCAGGGAATGGTGAAGGCAGTGGGGGGAAGGAGGGGGGAGGGAATGGTGAAAACAGTGGGGGGAAGGTGGGGGAGGGAATGGTGAAAGTGCGGGGAAGGGGGGTGCAGGGAATGGTGAAGGCAGTGGGGGGAAGGAGGTGGGGAGGGAATGGTGAAAGTCGGGGGAAGGAGGGGGGTGCAGGGAATGGTGGAAGTGGGGGGAAGGAGGGGAGTACAGGGAATGGTGAAAGGGGGGGAAGGAGAGGGGTACAGGGAATGGTGAAGACAGTGGGGGGAAGGAGGGGGGTACAGGGAATGGTGAAGACAGTGGGGGGAAGGAGTAGGGGTGCAGGGAATGGTGAAGACAGTGGGGGGAAGGAGTGGGGGTGCAGGGAATGGTGAAGACAGTGCAGGGAAGAAGGGGGGTGCAGGGAATGGAGAAGACAGTGGGGGGAAGGAGGGGGTGCAGGGAATGGTGAAGACAGTGGGGGGAAGGGGGGTACAGGGAATGGTGAAGACAGTGGGGGGAAGGGGAGTGCAGTGAATGGTGAAGGCAGTGGGGGGGAAGGAGGGGGTACAGGGAATGGTGAAGACAGTAGGGGGAAGAAGGGTGTGCAGGGAATGGTGAAGACAGTGGGGGGAAGGAGGGGGTACAGCGAATGGTGAAGACAGTGGGGGAAAGGAGGGGGGTACAGGGAATGGTGAAGACAGTGGGGCAAGGAGGGTGTTCAGAGAATGGTGAAGACAGTGGGGGGAAGAAGGTGGTACAGGGAATGGTGAAGACAGTGGGGGGAAGAAGGGGGGTGCAGGGAATGGTGAAGACAGTGGGGGGAAGGAGGGGAGTACAGGGAATGGTGAAGACAGTGGGGGGAAGGAGGGTGTGAACAGGGAATGGTGAAGATAGTGGGGGGAAGGAGGGGGGTACAGGGAATGGTGAAGACAGTGGGGGGAAGGGGAGTGCAGGGAATGGTGAAGACAGTGGGGGGAAGGAGGGGGGTACAGGGAATGGTGAAGACAGTGGGGGGAAGGAGGAGGGGTACAGGGAATGGTGAAGTCAGTGGGGGGAAGGAGGGGGGTGCAGGGAATGGTGAAGACAGTGGGGGGAAGGAGGGGGGGAGGAATGGTGAAGTCAGTGGGGAGAAGGAAGGGGGGTGCAGGGAATGGTGAAGACAGTGGGGGGAAGGAGGGTGTGCTGGGAATGGTGAAGACAGTGGGGGGAAGGAGTGGGTTGCAGGGAATGGTGAAGACAGTGGGGGGAAAGAGGGGGGTGCAGGGAATGGTGAAGACAGTGGGGGGAAGGAGCGGGGTGCAGGGAATGGTGAAGACAGTGGGGGGAAGAAGGGGGGTGCAGTGAATGGTGAAGACAGTGGGGGGAAGAAGGGGGGTGCCGGGAATGGTGAAGACAGTGGGGCGAAGAAGCCGGGTGCAGGGAATGTTGAAGACAGTGGGGGGAAGAAGGGGGGGTGCAGGGAATGGTGAAGACAGTGGGGGGAAGGAGGGGGGGGTACAGGGAATGGTGAAGACAGTGGGGAGAAGGGGGGGTGCATGGAATGGTGAAGACAGTGGGGGAAGGAGGGGGGTACAGGGAATGGTGAAGACAGTGGGGCGAAGAAGCGGGGTGCAGGGAATGGTGAAGACAGTGGGGGGAAGGAGGGGGGTACAGGGAATGGTGAAGACAGTGGGGAGAAGGGGGGGTGCAGGGAATGGTGAAGAAAGTGGGGGGAAGGAGGGGGGTACAGGGAATGGTGAAGGCAGTGGGGAGAAGGAGGGGGGTACAGGGAATGGTGAAGACAGTGGGGGGAAGGAGGGGGGTACAGGGAATGGTGAAGACAGTGGGGGAAGAAGGGGGTGCAGGGAATGGTGAAGACAGTGGGGGGAAGAAGGGGGTGCAGGGAATGGTGAAGACAGTGGGGGGAAGAAGGGGGGTGCAGGGAATGGTGAAGACAGTGGGGGGAAGGGGAGTGCAGGGAATGGTGAAGACAGTGGGGGGAAGGAGGGGGGGTACAGGGAATGGTGAAGACAGTGGGGGGAAGAAGCGGGGTGCAGGGAATGGTGAAGACAGTGGGGGGAAGGAGGGGGGGTGCAGAGAATGGTGAAGACAGTGGGGGGAAGGAGGGGGGGTACAGGGAATGGTGAAGACAGTGGGGAGAAGGGGGGGTGCAGGGAATGGTGAAGACAGTGGGGGGAAGAAGGGGGGTGCAGGGAATGGTGAAGACAGTGGGGGGAAGGAGGGGGGGTACAGGGAATGGTGAAGACAGTGGGGAGAAGGGGGGGGGGGTGCAGGGAATGGTGAAGACAGTGGGGGGAAGGAGGGGGGTACAGGGAATGGTGAAGGCAGTGGGGAGAAGGAGGGGGGGTGCAGGGAATGGTGAAAGCAGTGGGGGGAAGGAGGGGGGGTACAGGGAATGGTGAAGGCTGTGGGGGGAAGGGGGGTGCAGGGAATGGTGAAGGCAGTGGGGAGAAGGAGGGGGTACAGGGAATGGTGTAGACAGTGGGGGAAGGAGAGGGGGTGCAGGGAATGGTGAAGAGTGGGGCGAAGAAGGGGGTTACAGGGAATGGTGAAGGCAGTGGGGGGAATGGGGGTGCAGGGAATGGTGAAGAGTGGGGAAGGAGGGTGGAGGGAATGGTGAAGGCAGTGGGGAGGAGGGGTGGTGCAGGGAATGGTGAAGACAGTGGGGCGAAGAAGGGGGGTGCAGGGAATGGTGAAGACAGTGGGGAGAGGGGGGGTGCAGGGAATGGTGAAGAGTGGGGCGAAGAAGGGGGGTACAGGGAATGGTGAAGGCAGTGGGGGGAAGGGGAGTACAGGGAATGGTGAAGGCAGTGGGGAGAAGGAGGGGGGGAGCAGGGAATGGTGAAGAGTGGGGGGAAGGAGGGGGGTACAGGAATGGTGAAGACAGTGGGGGGAAGAAGGGGGTGCAGGGAATGGTGAAGACAGTGGGGGGAAGAAGGGGGTGCAGGGAATGGTGAAGACAGTGGGGGGAAGAAGGGGGGTGCAGGGAATGGTGAAGACAGTGGGGGGAAGGGGAGTGCAGGGAATGGTGAAGACAGTGGGGGAAGGAGGGGGGGTACAGGGAATGGTGAAGACAGTGGGGGGAAGAAGCGGGGTGCAGGGAATGGTGAAGACAGTGGGGGGAAGGAGGGGGGTGCAGAGAATGGTGAAGACAGTGGGGGGAAGGAGGGGGGGTACAGGGAATGGTGAAGACAGTGGGGAGAAGGGGGGTGCAGGGAATGGTGAAGACAGTGGGGGGAAGAAGGGGGGTGCAGGGAATGGTGAGACAGTGGGGGGAAGGAGGGGGGGTACAGGGAATGGTGAAGACAGTGGGGAGAAGGGGGGGGTGCAGGGAATGGTGAAGACAGTGGGGGGAAGGAGGGGGGTACAGGGAATGGTGAAGGCAGTGGGGAGAAGGAGGGGGGGTGCAGGGAATGGTGAAAGCAGTGGGGGAAGGAGGGGGGGTACAGGGAATGGTGAAGGCTGTGGGGGGAAGGGGGGTGCAGGGAATGGTGAAGGCAGTGGGGAGAAGGAGGGGGTACAGGGAATGGTGTAGACAGTGGGGGAAGGAGAGGGGGTGTAGGGAATGGTGAAGAGTGGGGCGAAGAAGGGGGTTACAGGGAATGGTGAAGGCAGTGGGGGGAATGGGGGTGCAGGGAATGGTGAAGAGTGGGGAAGGAGGGTGGAGGGAATGGTGAAGGCAGTGGGGAGGAGGGTGGTGCAGGGAATGGTGAAGACAGTGGGGCGAAGAAGGGGGGTGCAGGGAATGGTGAAGACAGTGGGGAGAGGGGGGGTGCAGGGAATGGTGAAGAGTGGGGCGAAGAAGGGGGGTACAGGGAATGGTGAAGGCAGTGGGGGGAAGGGGAGTACAGGGAATGGTGAAGGCAGTGGGGAGAAGGAGGGGGGGGAGCAGGGAATGGTGAAGAGTGGGGAAGGAGGGGGGAGGGCATGGTGAAGGCAGTGGGAGAGGGGGGTGTGCAGGGAATGGTGAAGAGTGGGGCGAAGAAGGGGGTACAGGGAATGGTGACGGCAGTGGGGGGAAGGGGGGTACAGGGAATGGTGAAGGCAGTGGGGAGAAGGAGGGTTGGTGCAGGGAATGGTGAAGACAGTGGGGCGAAGAAGGGGGGTGCAGGGAATGGTGAAGACAGTGGGGGGAAGGAGGGGGGTACAGGGAATGGTGAAGACAGTGGGGGGAAGGATGGGGGTACAGGGAATGGTGAAGACAGTGGGGGGAATGAGGGGGGTGCAGGGAATGGTGAAGACAGTGGGGGGAAGGAGGGGGTGCAGGGAATGGTGAAGACAGTGGGGGGAAGGAGGGGCGGTGCAGGGAATGGTGAAGGCAGTGAGGGGAAGGAGGGGGTGCAGGGAATGGTGAAGACAGTGCGGGATGGAGGGGGGTACAGGGAATTGTGAAGACAGTGGGGGGAAGGGGGGGTACAGGGAATGGTGAAGGCAGTGAGGGGAAGGAGGGGGTGCAGGGAATGGTGAAGACAGTGCGGGATGGAGGGGGGTACAGGGAATTGTGAAGACAGTGGGGGGAAGGGGGGGTACAGGGAATGGTGAAGACAGTGGGGGGAAGGAGGGGGGTGCAGGAATGGTGAAGACAGTGGGGGGAAGGGGGAGGTGCAGGGAATGGTGAAGGCAGTGGGGGGAAGGAGGGGGGTATAGGGAATGGTGAAGACAGTGGGGGGAACGGAGGTGCAGGGAATGGTGAAGACAGTGGGGGGAAGGAGGGGGTGCAGGGAATGGTGAAGACAGTGGGGGGAACGGAGGTGCAGGGAATGGTGAAGACAGTGGTGGGAAGGAGGGGGGTGCAGGGAATGGTGAAGACAGTGGGGGGAACGGAGGTGCAGGGAATGGTGAAGACAGTGGTGGGAAGGAGGGGGGTGCAGGGAATGGTGAAGACAGTGGGGGGAAGGAGGGGGGTACAGGGAATGGTGAAGACAGTGGGGGGAAGGAGGGGGGTACAGGGAATGGTGAAGACAGTGGGGGAAGGAGGGGGGTGCAGGGAATGGTGAAGACAGTGGGGGGAAGGAGGGGGGTACAGGGAATGGTGAAGACAGTGGGGGGAAGGAGGGGGGTACAGGGAATGGTGAAGACAGTGGGGGGAAGGACGGGGTACAGGGAATGGTGAAGACAGTGGGGGAAGGAGGGGGTACAGGGAATGGTGAAGGCAGTGGGGGGAAGGAGGGGAGGTGCAGGGAATGGTGAAATTGGGGGGAAGGAGGGGGGTACAGGGAATGGTGACGACAGTGGGGGAAGGGGGTACAGGGAATGGTGAAGACAGTGGGGGGAAGGAGGGGGGTACAGCGTATGGTGAAGACAGTGGGGGGAATGAGGGGGGGTACTGGGAATGGTGAAGACAGTTGGGGAAGAAGGGGGGTGCAGGGAATGGTGAAGACATTGGGGGAAGGAGGGGAGGTACAGGGAATGGTGAAGAGTGGGGGGAAGGAGGGGTACAGGGAATGGTGAAGACAGTGGGGGGAAGAAGGGGGGTGCAGGGAATGGTGAAGACAGCGGGAGGAAGGAGAGGGGTACAGGGAATGGTGAAGGCAGTGGGGAGACGGGGGGGTGCAGGGAATGGTGAAGAGTGGGGCGAAGAAGGGGGGTACAGGGAATGGTGAAGGCAGTGGGGGGAAGGGGGGTGCAGGGAATGGTGAAGGCAGTGGGGAGAAGGAGGGGGGTGCAGGGAATGGTGAAGAGTGGGGCGAAGAAGTGGGGTGCAGGGAATGGTGAAAGTGTGGGGAAGGAGGGAGGAGGGAATGGTGAAGGCAGTGGGGAGGAGGGGTGGTGCAGGGAATGGTGAACACAGTGGGGCGAAGAAGGGGGGTGCAGGGTATGGTGAAGACAGTGAGGGGAAGGAAGGGGGTACAGGGAATGGTGAAGACAGTGGGGGGAATGAGGGGGTGCAGTGAATGGTGAAGACAGTGGGGGGAGGAAGGAGGGGGTGCAGGGAATGGTGAAGACAGTGGGGGGAAGGAGGGGGGTACAGGGAATGGTGTAGGCAGTGGGGGGAAGGAGGGAGGTGCAGGGAATGGTGAAGACAGTGGGGGGAAGGAGGGGGGTGCAGGGAATGGTGAAGACAGTGGGGGGAAGGAGGGGAGTTGCAGGGAATGGTGAAGACAGTGGGGGGAAGAGGGGTACAGGGAATGGTGAAGACAGTGGGGGGAAGGAGGGGGGTACAGGGAATGGTGAAGACAGTGGGGGGAAGGAGGGGGGTACAGGGAATGGTGAAGACAGTGGGGGGAACGGAGGTGGCAGGGAATGGTGAAAGTGGGGGGAAGTGGGGGGTGCAGGGAATGGTGAAGACAGTGGGGGGAACGGAGGTACAGGGAATGGTGAAGACAGTGGGGGGAAGGAGGGGGGTACAGGGAATGGTGAAGGCAGTGGGGGGGAAGGAGGGGGGGTGCAGGGAATGGTGAAGACAGTGGGGGGAAGGAGGGGGGTGCAGGGAATGGTGAAGACAGTGGGGGGAAGGAGGGGCGGTGCAGGGAATGGTGAAGGCAGTGAGGGGAAGGAGGGGGTGCAGGGAATGGTGAAGACAGTGGGGGGAAGGGGGGGTACAG